>NC_086332.1:87210305-87412318 GCF_032445375.1 Bacillus rossius redtenbacheri | reverse complement strand
TTAACCTTATGTTTGGTTTGAGTGTGAGATAATTTTATTTATGTATGTTTTAATTTCATTTAATTCTTATATATATATTCTTACCTACCTACTTCTATTAAATTTCAGGCGGATGTTAACATTGTCATTCCCGTTGTATAATTTTTTTGTCAAATTAGTTGTTATTTATACTTTTTGTTTCATTTTGGACTATGTTTTTTTTATACTTAATTCAAAGATTTGTGGTGTGTACAGGGAGTGATGTCTCTATTAATTTCTATACTCCTTTGGATAAGCGGAATATTGCCACCACAGTTTTACATATAAAGAAATCCTACAAATGTTTTAAACATTATGACAAATAAATATAGTTTCACAAACATCCTTAGTTTTTTTTTTTGGTGTGTATAGTTTGAAGTATAATATTATGTATGTACGTAAATTCTTAAACATAGAGTTATTTATTAATTTATTTAGATAATTATTAATAGGTAGGTAATAAGCTTTCTATTTGTCAATATTGTTATTATGGTAGATAGGAGTATACAGTAAATGCCTACATTCTTAAATTCCTTTATATCTCTTTCGATTTGGAGTGTTTCCGAGCCATTCGGGGTCCTCAACATCACCCCCCCCCGCCCACCCCCAGGTGCTTAAAGCCCCAAAATTTCGAAAGTTTTAAAACATTTGAAAAATCTATCTCTTTCGATTTTAAGTGATTTCGAGCCATTCAGGGTCCTCGAACCCCCCGCCCCCCCTCTAGGAACAAAGCCCCAAAATTTCGACAATTTCAGGAATTTCAAATATCTATTTTTTCGAGATGAAGTGTTCCAAACCATTCGAGGTCCTGAACATCCACTTTCCGCAAAAAGTGAAAGCCCCCAAAATTTCGAAATATAAGAATATATATAAATTGGATGTTGGCATGTATGTCGTCGATAAACTCTTACACCGTTGACCGATCGCCATGAAAGTTGGCACATTGAAGTGTTTTTATCATGGAGAAGGTTTTTATGCTAACAATTTTTTTTTGTAACTCGCCGCTAGATGGCACTGTAGCGCATCAACTCCTAAACCTTTCAACCGATCGCCATGGGTAAACAGAAAATTATAGGTCACAGATACACAAACAGTAATTATGTTTCATTTCTTAATGTCCACCACACTGGACATATCGCTATCCATTTTGCTGTAACTCGCGGACAATATATCACCCGGTGTTCAGCCCGGGCAAAGCCGGGTACTGCAGCTAGTTAATTTATAAATCTCTAAAAAAAAATTCTCCGAGATCTTGAAAAAAAAATATGATTGTGGGATATATATATATATTTTTTTTTGAGTTTTTTGAGGGATATTTTAAAAATAAACATATTTACTACAAAAGCTACCTACAAATACTTTTTCTTGTATTACAGTTTTAAAATTTGTACTACTGGCACCAACTTCCCACTGTCACTTGCTAGGCTTCACACGATAGTAGTATAGTAAAAGGACTCGGCTACAGGTTCCAGGTTCAGGTGCGGAGGTGGTGGCCGCCATCTGACGTCATGGAGGCCATCTTAGATGGCATTGACCTTGACCTTGTAACTTGACCTTGACCTTTGAATTTAACCTTGATCTGTGACGATGGCCTCCATTTTGGATCCACCACCTTTAATTAAATTGTTTTGACTTTAGGTGCCCCACTAACGATCGTTACACTTTCGTCACGGTAGAACCTTCCGCCATACTGAATTTAAACATCACATCCGCCATTTTGAACCCCACTCACGTACATTGCAGTTTCACTACGGTAGTCTTACGCTCTATTTACTTCTGACATCACGTCTGCCATTGTTTATGACGTCACAGCCACTTTGTTTTCCGATTATAATGTCAGAGTAACCATCTGTTTTATGCTGGAGGTCGCCATCTTGGAGGACATAATGTCCGCCATCTTTGTTTCTGGTGTTTGATCATAGAGTGCACCAAGCTCTGTCTCATGCATGTAAGTATTAAAAACCAATGTTGTTACGGTCCTTTTAGACATATTAAATTGAATTTTTTAAACAAAATGCATTGGAAGCGAGGTGATTCGAACCATGACATCTTGGACCTCTGTATTGGACCCATGCGGCTTTGACCATGCCACCATAGAGACATTTACCAGACCAAGAATTAAATAAAATGTATAAAAATAGCACATATTCGGAATTGTAATATTTTGAAGTGAAACTTCATTGGTGAGGGGGCTACAATTTCGATCCTTGCGATAATTCTGATCGCATGAGAGAAATAGCTAGGTACGTGGTGGGGGAAACCGTTAGAAGAGATGACAGGGAAAGGGTAGAAATGACGCAGAATACTTGAACCTTGCATGCTTGCACACTCGCATACTTGCACAGTTGCATACTTTAACACGTGCACACTTGATATTTGCACATTCGCATACTTGTACCCTTGACTACTTAAATACTTATATAGATGTACACTTCACAACATAAATACTTATATATACTTATATACATCGCATACTTTCACACTTGCTCACTTTCATACTTGTTGACTTGCATTCTTTCACACTTGTACATTCGCATAATTACTCACTTAAACACTTACAAACTTGCAATTTGCATTCTTTCGAACTTGAATACTTTCATACTTGCATTCCTGCACACTTGAATACTTGCACACTTGCATACTTGTACATTCGCATAATTGCACACTTGCACATATGCATACCTGCATGTTTGCACACTTGCATGCTTGCAATCTTGAACATTTAAACATTTGTATACACGCTTATTTGCATTTTTGTATATTCGCATTCTTGCACACTTCCATACTTGCTCACTTAACACTTACACACTTAACACTTTTACGCTTGCAATTTTGCATACTTTCAAACTTTCATACTCGCATACTTGCACAATAGCATAATTTAATACTCGCATACTTGCATATATATTTTCAACTGTGCCTCAGCCAAAAAGAAACATTTTTATACTTAATAATATTATAAGCAAGACGTTTCACTTCTGTCGCGTGTAGACTCCACATACTTACACTTTGTTTTTAATTTGAAGGAATAATAGTCTTACCTGTTGCAGGCAGAGCTGAAATCTTTATTTTAAATACTTGCTACATGGAGTGCTAGTAATATGTAGTGCACACAATGTCTGATAAGGGCGCTGCCACCGTTATGTTTTCATTACTCGATACTAGGAGCACTAGTGTCATGTAGTACACACAAATGTCTGATAAAGTGTGCTGCCACCATATAGGTTTCATTTTTACTTGATAAAGGGCAGTAGTACTTATTAACATGGCATCCGCCATCTTGTATGTCAACTTGGTTGCCATCTTTAAAATCTTTATTATTAACCTATATTCTTGTAAAAATTACCAATTATCATTTAAAAAAATCACCTATTAATGTATTGACTGAATAAAATTATTTTCTTCCTTGTTTCAAATCCTGGACGATGCAAAAAAAAATTTAGATACAAAAATATTTATTTAGTTTAATATGGGTGAAAAATGTATTGATGGTCGTCTATAAAGGCCATAAAATTTATAGGTACTAATGAAACATCAACCTTACCGGGTATGAGACAAAGCGATGCTCGCGCACCCTATGAAGAAACAGTAGAAACAAAGATGGCTGAAATTACATCATCCAAGATGGTGACCTCCAGCAGAACAAAAAAAAAGATGGTGGCTGTAACTTCAGAATCGTAAAAGTAGCTTTGACAATCATAATACAAAATGGTGGACGTGACGTCAGGATTCAATATGGCGGAAGGTTCGACCATAACTAAAACTGCAATGTATGTGTGTTGGGCACTCGATTTCAAGATGGTGGAATCCAAGAAGGTACACGTGATGTCAAAATTCAATATGACGTAAGGTTATACCATAAAGATTATTGCAAACATATGAGTGGGGCACTCGATGTTAAGATGGCGGAATTCAAGATGGCAGGTTCAGGTAAGGCCACCCCAGTCAAGGTCAAGATCTAAGTCGAATGTTAAGGTCAAATTCAAAGGTTGATGTCAAGGTCATCCAATATGGCTGCTGTGACATCAGATGGCAGCTGGCACCTCGGCACCTGAACCTGGAACCTGTAGTCGGAGCCCCTTTACTATTCTACTCATGATGTTTATTTACGAACACTGGAAGTCAAATGAAGTTGTTGATAAATGATGTTATAAGAAAAACAATGACAGAAGGATACGTAGACCACATAGGAACTTCTTTTGAGAACTTCCATATTTGAAACAAGGTACATCACACAGACTATGATCGTCCTTTATACCAGGTGCAGTTGTTTAACTCCAGTAACACTGTATTTTATGTTATTTTTGTGATGAAACACAATGTTTCAGCAGTTGGTTTTTTCGATGACAGTAAAAAAAAACCAAAAAATTAGACGATTATTTACCTTTACATACTGCATTTACAATATGACGCAATGGGATACGTATAAGCTTCTTACACAACACCGTGTTACTGTGGCGAGTTGAACCTCTGGGCGGGAGACAGCAGAGGAAAAACCAATACCTAACTGGGTCGTCGACACGGAAAATACGATTCATTGACGAGCTTCCACTGCTCTGCTCTCATTCATTGCAGTATCGACGCTCTATGATATTTATATGTTTCCACTTGTGGTTTTATATTATACTTGCTGGGATTTATGACCTTTATTTATAGGCCCGTCCGCCTGTTAAACGCTACACGACCTCGTTTCACAAGATTAGAAGGACGATAGTAAAATGGCGTAAATCAAACGTAAAAACGAGAGCCCTGAAGGCTGATAGATGGCGTACGTAAATGTCAAAAATTCAGCTACACGAAAAATGACAGGTTTTTAAACCGTGATTCATCTTGAATGTTTTATAACATAAAAAATTTATATTAATCCTCCAAATCTACCAAAACATTAACCCGTCAATGAGCTGCATTTAATTAAATTTGTGTTTGGTATTTTTAAAACCCTTAAACATAAAAATATCTTGATTAATTTTATTTTCTCAAGTTATTTTTTCTTTTATCTTGTTTACTTAAAAACATTAAATATGCTTACGGTGTGTTCCTATGCCAAGGTAATTATTGAATTATATCTTAAAAACATAGACTACACATATTTAGTATAATTGAAGCTCTACTCATTCAAGTGGTTACGTCTATTTTTCTGTCTCCTGATTTGAAATTCCTAGGTAGCTGACAGCTGAAACGTAATGTATCAATTGAAATATCAAGTGTAATTTTCGTGAAATGTTCGAATCTTAGAGACGTATATTAGATTCAGCCGTAATTTATTGTAACATATGAATAAATATATTTACATCATCACATTAATTCTTGGAAGCTAGCGCGTTACTCGTTGCGGCAGTTGCCGTAATTTCTGCCTTTGAAGACATCCAGGGTAGAGCTAGTAAACTGTTGGTTAGAGTGTTTTGGTACAAGTTTTAAGCAGTTTATCACTTTGTCAAGTAAATACTTTAGGCAGTTATTCAAGGCTCTTCAACGCTGGACCTTGCACTATGTTTAGGCCCACTATATTGGGATTTTGGAAAGCGTATGTGCAGTTATAAAAATAAGTATATATATTTACAAGACTTGCACATTGCTGATGGATATAGATAGCTGTAGCCAGGAAAATATTATTTTCCCTTCCTGCAGGAAAAGGCCGGTGTGGTGGGATCAAACCAGGTGGATAATTCAGACGCGTGGAGGTTGGCTCACGATTATGATTGATGATCGCAACCCGGCGCGGGTGACACAGAAGAACTGCGGCGATGGAGTGGGGAGGGTCTTCGATGAAGAGTCGTTGGCGAGAGGAGCAGCTGTTGGGGAAGACTGAGTGTCGGGACGGAATAACTTCACATAGCGCCAGCTCTGTGTTCGCTGGGAATTGTTTATCTAGAACCAGCTGCAGTACCCGGCGTTGTCCAGGCCGAACACAAGGTGAAGGATAATTTTTTAAATGGTATGAAGACAGTAATTGTCAACTTAATTTTAACTTCAAGTGTGCATAATTACATCAAAGGGGCAGGGGACAAAGGTTGTTGGTTTTTCAAAGTAGACAAAGACCTGCCTCTTTTTTAGGAATCAATTATAGCATTGAATATATATAATGTATAGAAGTCGCGAGCCCAGGTTAAATTTTCTGTCCGGTTTCTAAGAAGAATTGTTGTAGTTCCAAGCTCCGCCGCTGCGATCGCTTTCATCGCTGGGTATCGGCCGTATACGCCCCTGGCGGTATTTGGCAGAACTAGGTTAACCAGCCCAGTCGTGACATCATCCTTCACCCCCCCCCCCCCCCCCCCCTTCGAAAATCCCAGACCAACGATTCAAATTACCCGGCAGGTCTTATCAGCATCGTTAGGCGACCTTGAAGAGGAGCTTCCCTTACCGTCGTTTGAGAATGATGAAATCCCAAAAAAAGCTAGCCACGGAAATCACTGAATGATGGTATTCTTTACCCGAGTGAAGTGAAAATTAGCTATTAAAACTTTGTATTGGGCCAATAGTCAGTGTTCCGTTCAAAATATGGTTTTATTTTAAAAGTAAAATACTTATTTAAACTATATTTCGCGTTTGTACAAATTTACTTTTAGATATTGGCAAGGAAAATCAACATACCTTAAACAACCTTCTCTTATTCAACGTTATCTATTAAGTAGTAAAACAGGGTAGATATTATTTTTAAAAATAAAAAATGGAACCCACTAAATCAGTATTGGCAAGATATATATAAATTCAATATTAAAATACGCATATTAAATTTTTTTGTATTTAACTTTTTTCGGTAATAAAAATTCAGGATGATTTTGGTTTAATTGGTTTACGTATATTGCTATATTTTTTAAATCACATAGAAAAGGGAAAAGAGTACATCAGTGAAAATTCAAAAATTTAGTTTAAGTAATACTAGCCATACCAAAAAATCAATATGCGAGATAAGAAATTTGGTAACTGGCCTAACTGCTCTACATTTCAAATAAAAATGCATTGGTTTCATGAATACTGAAATGTATGCGTAATAAGGCATATTATGTTATTATCCTAAGCATGACTATAACTAAAAAAATTACAGTAATTTAAAACGATGGCAGTCTTAACATACAATAAGTGCGCGAGTCTTAGTATATTTTTTAATTGGCTTCTTCGTCAGATGGAAAAGAGTTAAGATTTCATCAAGGAAAAATATATTCTCAAAGTCACTAAACCGGGAGATAGAAAATAAGGTAGGTACTTAATTTTAAATAAAAGTTAAAATAGACTTACGCTAAACCAATTAAAAATAAGTCGTAAAAATATTTTTACTTATTAAATATGTTCTATACTTGACAGTTCTTTGTGTATAATTCTTCAAAAATCTTTGGAATTTAATACCTACATACTTTTCTTAAAATGGTAGAATATCAGCAATACCCGGAAATTACGTGAGCAAAGCCACGGGTTATTAGATACACTTTTATTATAAAATAAAAACAATTATAAGTAGTATAGCTTGGCCGGTACTGGATCAGGATGCAGGTAGTGGAGCCGAGAGCCGGCTCCGCCATATTGGATTGTGACGTCACGGCGGCCATCTTGGATGGTTGTGACCTTGACCTTTGACCTTGACCTTGAATTTGATCCTCAAAAATCGCCAAAATCCGCCAAAATTGGGCAAAATTTGCCCAAAATTCCTCAAAAATCGCCAAAATTTCCATTTCTGTGGAAAAAAGTTCCGCCGAAAAATCTCAAAAAATTCCACAAATTAAAAATTTCTCATTTCGAGGGAAAAATTTCCCGTTTCGAGGGAAAAATTCCCGTTTTTAGTCCTTAAAAATCCCAGCGGCTGAAAATTCCTAAAACTGGCTTAAGCATCCTTAACTCAAGCCTCAGTTAAGCCATTTCTAGGAATAAGGATACCATGGCCGCCATCTTGAATTATGACGTCATCGTTGCAATTTCCGTTACGGCCGCCATCTTTAAATTTATTATCCGATTTTAATGAAAAAAAATTTAAAATTCATAAAACAAATTAAATAATAAAATTTTTAATAAAATATTTAAAAAACAAACATTTACGACACGGAGCTCGGAGTCCTCGGTTCGAACCCGACGAGTGCAAAAAAAATAAAAATGGCGACCGATCCTTCCCCCGAGGTGGCTGCAGGCATACTGACTCCCACCACTTTTTATCATCATCTAGTATGACGTCATGGCCGCCATCTTGTCTTCGATGCTGGAAGCCATCATCATTGTATCGTCGGCTAGAGTGCGCCGATGACATGTTAGTTTAATTCGTATCCGCAAGAGTGCAGTTATCATTTATTACTGTGACATCCGCCATCTTGTCATTTGGCCGCCATCTTGAAAATCCGTAATTATTTAGCTAGAAATTCGGGAAAAGTTCCAAAATTCATTAAATAAATCACTCATTAATTTACATATTGATTCGATCGATTCCCGTCCTCGGTTCGATACCCGATCGTTGCAATAATTTTTAATCTTATGTAAAAAAAATAATTTAAATAAACCATGTTCAACATTCTTAAAGAGACTTTAAATCCTCTACTACCATCATCCTATCAGACACCAAGACCACCATATTGGAAATTCGTAATTGTAATGCTAGAGATTCGGGAAAAAGTTCAAAATTCATTAAATAAATTTGTAATCTATATACTGATTGATTAGATCGACTAAGGTCCTTGACACGATCCCTGGCCGATACAAAACAACTTTAATTTTAAAAAAGTACCAGAAAAGTGTAAGGTTCGAGAAATAAAACACCTCAAAGTCTTTTACAAACATAATATTTATTACACAATTTCTATCCTACTACAGAATCACTTGCGAAAGCCAACAACAATCTTATAAACATTTAGCCCTGCATAGACGTGCAACGACTACTTCTTAGCTCCAAATGGCTCCCAAAGCTCCAACAGCCTCCAAATGCTTAACACAGCTCCAAATGGCTCCAAATGCTCCAAACGGCTCCAAATGCTCCAAATGTCTCCAGCAGCTCCAAATGCTTGACAGCTCCTAATGCTTCAAAAGGCTCCAAATGCTCCAACAGCTCCAAAAAAAAAGGCTCCAAATGCTCCAATAGCCTCCAAATGCTTAACACAGCTCCAAATGGCTCCAAATTCTCCAAACGGCCTCCAAATGCTTGACAGCCTCCGAATGCTTAACACAGCTCTAAATGGCTCCAAATGCTCCAAACGGCCTCCAAATGCTTGACAGCTCCAAATGTCTCCAGCAGCTCCAAATGCTCCAACAGCTCCAAAAAAGGCTCCAAATGCTCCAACAGCCTCCAAATGCTTAACACAGCTCCAAATGGCTCCAAATGCTTGACAGCTCCAAATGCATAACACAGCTCCAAATGGCTCCAAATGCTCCAAACGGCCTCCAAATGCTTGACAGCTCCAAATGTCTCCAGCAGCTCCAAATGCTCCAACAGCTCCAAAAAAGGCTCCAAAAGCTCCAACAGCCTCCAAATGCTTAACACAGTTCCAAATGGCTCCAAATGCTCCAAACGGCCTCCAAATGCTTGACAGCTCCAAATGTTTCCAGCAGCTCCAAATGCTCCAAATGCTTGACAGCTCCAAATGCTTCAAAAGGCTCCAAATGCTCCAAACGGCCTCCAAATGGCTCCAACAGCTCCAACAGCCTCCAAATGCTTGACAGCTCCAAATGTTTCCAGCAGCTCCAAATGCTCCAAATGGCTCCAACAGCCTCCAAATGCTTAACACAGCTCTAAATGGCTCCAACAGCTCCAAAAGACTCCAAATGCTTCAAAAGGCTCCAATTGCTCCAAGAGCTCCATCTTCAATTGGTTCCAACTGATTCCTATTACTTTTATCGAACTTGGCATGATTACTAACATGTCTTTATCAGTATACATTTTGACTGGCAGTGGTAACGTTTTTTTACACCTTTAAGTTATAAGTTTTATTTAGAAATCAGATTTCGATAAATGATAGCTTCCATCTGGAAAGAAAATATATTAATTTATCTTCAAGTTTATACACATACATTTAATTTAATACATTATTGTATGTAGCCAGCTTCCCTCAGTTCTTTGAGTATGAAGGATATTTCTTTAATGTTCGAATAGTTTCCTGCACAAAGCGATCCATGTAGTAGTCGTAGCCTGTTAACCAATATGTTAGGATCTTCCCATGAGGTATAATCAATCTCTTCTGCTGCCTTCATCATCCTTGCATGTTTATAATAAATATTATCTCTGGTGTTTATCGTTTTAACACCAACCACAAGGTCACTTTTGTCATCTTGCCAGTGATTATCACAAGCTTGATCAGGATAATTTATTTTATTACGCCGTTTCCATCGTTTTGGTCTCAAACCACCATCACAGTCTTCGCTCTTGCATGCTTTTGGTGCTTCAGTACAGTACTCAATCATGTCAGCCTCAGATGTGTCACCACAATCTTCAATCATGCCAGCTTCTGATGTGTCACCACAGTCTTCAATCATGTCAGCACCACAAACTTGATCAGGATAATTTATTTTATTACGTCGTTTCCATCGTTTTGGTCTGACTGCCATCACAGTCTTCGATCTTGCCTGCTTTAGGTGTTTCAGTACAGTACTCAATCATGTCAGCCTCAGATGTGTCACCACAATCTTCAATCATGCCAGCCTCAGATGATTCATCAAAGTCTTCGACCTTGTAAGCTTCAGGTGGTTCTCCATCTTTCACATTTTCATGGAGACGACTAGATATTGGAGTAAATATATTTTCATTTCTAATGTGGTTACAACTTCCTTCGTTTGTTTTAAATTTTAAATTATTATCTTGATCTAGATCAGTAATTTTAGCATTAGCTTTTTCGCCTTCGTTCCTCTTCCGCGATGTTGTAGCCCAGTCTTCGTTATCTTTATTCATCTTAATTGTACAGGTCTTGTAATGTCTATCCAAGTAATATCTTCTACCAAAGGATTTCTGACACTGACTGCAATGAAATGGTTTTTGACAAGGACCCAAATTACACTCGCTTCTCTCATGTCGTTTAGCATTCTTTCTCAAGGTAAACACCTTGCTACAGTATCTACAGTGATGACGTTTTGATACAGCAACAAACCCCGTTTCAGGATTCATATTAGTTATTGAGACTAATGCCAGATGCAAACTAAGAGTTTTAAATTAGATATATTACTTAAATAGAATTTTTTAATTATTTCATCAGCGAGAATTAATTTATCTCATTCAAAGGTACTTGTTGCAAGTAGTTCTGCTTTTCAACAACAGATGTCGCCACATGTTACTTGCAGGTAAATAATATTTAGTTCTTTTATGCGGGATGCGGGATGCTCACTAACGATCGCAAAAGAAGGATGGCTTCGCTAGACTCCAAAGAAAAGGAAGTTCGTCCATCCTGTTAGTGCTTCTTAGATTTCTCAGAGATTATTTGACTGAGTAATGATATTTTTTTTTAAATTTCCACCTGATAAAAATATTACAAGTGCTGATTTATTGGCAGAATTTCAATAATTAAATGCGACCTTGAATAAAAAATGACATGACTCATTAAGTAAAAAATTCTTCATGCAGAGATCAATTCCTCATCAGTAACCAGAAGCACTCGGAGAAAACCATCAGATGTCTAGTCAGGAATAATCAGAAGCACCCAGAGAAAACCATCAAAATATTGTCAAGAATAATCAGGAGCACACGGAGAAAACTACCATAATATTGTCAACAATAAACGGGAGCACACGGAGAAATCCACCATAATATTGACAAGAATAATCAGGAGCACACGGAGAAAACCACCGCAAGTTTTCTTTGATATCATAAAATTTCAGGAAAAAAATAATACTAAAAATAAAAATAAATTAATAAAAAATTAAAAAAAATAAAATAAAAAAAATACATAAATATATTCTGCTAGCTTGTGAACTTCTCATTGTTTTTTTTCGGTGGTCGTACTCCTCCAATTCAGTTGCACCCGCCCGTATCTAAGCGCTCGGATTTCAACAAAAGGCACCGCCTCTCGATAGAGTGAGACAGAGAATTACGCGCACGACCTTGAAAAAAGCGACGCTACAGCGCTCTGGCGTGGAATCTGGTAACTACGAGTACCCTCTTGTGGAAAGAAGAGCTGTCTAGCGGCGGAGCTAACAACTACCACAGTTTTGGATCCGAAAATTGGAATAATAAATCCTATCCCCTCGCGACTTCTATAAGTTATATATATTCAATGATTATAGACAGTAATTTTCTTATTTTGAATGCAAAATGAACAACATTTCATCAAGTAGTGTCAAAGTTATGTTTTGAGGGGTGTAAACGAAAGATGGTTTTTTACAAAATCTTAAGCAGGCAGTGACCTCATACAGTTTTTTTTTTCTAAATTATATGTATCTCACCTCGACAATGAATGACCTTCCTTCTGTTTCTAAGGTCAAGTGTGCAAAATTCCATCGAGATTCGATGAATGGTTTAGGAACGCGTACAGGACAAATAAACAAACATTCGTTCTATATAGATTAATGAATAGTGAATTAATTAGGGTTTAACGTCTCGTGATACAGAGGTGATTCGAGACGGATGAGTGGAGAGACGGTGAGTGCCGGGAGTACCCCGAGGAAACCACCCCGGGTATCGGCAGCGTCCACCACGTCTCCCACTGGAGTCGACCGTGCCTTGGGGCTCCATTCTGAAATGCGCACTGCGGGTAGGCGGTAGGCGTGAGTGCTGTCGTGTTTCCCCGCCTGCCGTGGTGTTCCCCCGCTGTTGCGAGGCTGTGTTGCCTGCTGTTTGACCAGTTCATTCATGTGGCCAGTGATTGTAGCCTCGTGCACAGGAGCTTGGAAAGTGACGAGCTGCGGTCGAACTCCCGCCTGTGGCTTGTCGTTAGTATTTGAGGCCCACAGGCGCACAGTGGAGTATTTGTACCGAAATCCTGGCCAAAAATATATTTTTTGATTATTTGAAGTCAAACAGTTTAGACGACTTTTTGTGAACTATTTTTGCAATAAAACACTTAAATGAAGCTCTTGTGCACCAAAGAACAACTGGATTCAGCAATAAAATAAAAGCAAAGCCTATTAAGTGGAAAGCTATTCACATTGCTGATTCATTTTACATTTACTTCTGTATTCATACCAGTCTTTATAGATGATAAGTTATTTACAAAAATGAGTTCAGTTTATTCTCAGCCTTCATTGTAATTTCTTGTGTCTGTACGATGAACGCGCGCTGTGTTAATCCGAGTCTTCGGAGCTACAGCTACGGTTCTCCTCTGCTTCCTCGTAATTACATTCAGCTTCTTCATCGCACCCATTTTCGCTTCTTTTGGTAGAACGAATTTCAGCCATCTCTGGCAGAAGAAGCTCCAGAGTCTCGCTGCTATATGGCTTAGTTGTTTTCCTTCGCCTCTGTGTAGAGCAGCTCAAAAAAGGATCACTGGTTAACAGCAGCCTATTGAGGACATCTCTGTTGCACACTTCTCTGCTAAATTTTCGGGAATACTTCGTCCTGTACATCCGGAAATGTTTGTTCCTAGCCTCAGCAGCTTCTTCTGATAGCTGGCCTATAGGCAGAATAGCTTCTTTAATAACTGCAGCTCCGTGAATCAATACTTTGTGCATTGTTGGACTCATGGGATGCCAACTATAGAGGCTCACATATATCTTGGCTGTTTCATAAGCATACTTATGAAATTTCGTCTCATCAATATGGTGCCCACTTGAAATAGCTTCCAATATTACTTTTAATCTTTTAATAAGTTCAACATTCACGCCAGTAATTCGTGATGCAGTGTCTGGTTCTGCAAAGAAGCGTCTTGATGTGTTCCCATCATTCGTAGTTCCAAATCCTTGCTTTGGAACATCAACCAATAATCCAAGTTCGTCTTTAAGCATTTTTTGAATGTTCTTTTTAGTATCCGCAACAATTCTCTTCTGTTCTTTACTTCTTGCTTGCCAAATGCTAATTGGTATTCTGTATGACAAACGCAAAATTGATTCCAAAAACCTGATCCGTGTGTGCAGAGGGGACAGTCCAAACGTTAAAGTATTGGGGTTTTCTGTGAAATCCTTACATAATTTATTAAAATCTTTTGATGTAGATCCACAGATGTAACACCTCATTGTCGATGTCGTGCCAGTTGCAGCATTGCAGACTTTTCCGTCAACCATTGTTAACAGTAAAGTGTGTCGAATCTTCACAGCTCCATGAAAACTTGGCACTTCTGTTTCTTTCAATGTTTTTATTTGTTCCTGAATGTACTTAATTTCATCAAGAGTAACATCTGCAGTTTCATGTACAAAACGGATGCGAATTGGCCTACAGAATCTTGTGGAGGAAGGTGTTGGGTTCTGCCATATAATTTTTTTCTCTGTATGGTTATTAGCAATTAATTTTATGGGCACACATGAACTTTGAAAAATATTGGCATCACTATCAGCTATGTTTTCAAATTTTTGTTTGAACTGTGTTTGCTGAGAACCATCGCACCCCCATTTTGAGATTAATTCCAAATTTTGTTTTTCTTCTGACGACAGTACCTGTAACACTTCTTCTAAGTATTTGCATAACCTTGAAGAGGTGTGATCCAATAAAGACTGTAACTTAACTTCTGCTTTTGTTTCAGAAACGACAATGGAGTCTTCGCTTGGGTAACATTCTTTTTTTGCTTTTGTGAGCAGTGAATAGCAAGGGTAAACATTTTTGTTTGCACTATAAATTACTTGATATTGCTGTTTTGTTAATTCCGCTTGAACAAAAATAGACAATGCTTCTGAAGGGTTGTGTTTTTTTACTGAATTTCTGTTTGACAATAGATTTGTTTTAAATTTACTAGCCCTTGTTGGAGTCTCAGTGATTTTTTTCATTAAATCAGCAGCATCAGAATTTCCTGAAACTCTGTGATTCATTGATGCAGCATATGTTAGTTCTTCAGGGGTGAACTGTTGTCTGAGTTCTTCTGTTTTCCTGCGTTTTGTCCTCTCACTTGACTCAATGAAGTCCTTCGTAGGACGACCGCGACCTGAGGTAGTTGATGAAAAGTTGGGCACCTTAATGGTATGCGATAACCATTTACCATTGTTCTGGAGAAACCGTTCCTCTTTGTTATTAGCTAAAGACCACCTCTTCTTAAAATCAGCTTTAAAATACCTGAGTAAGCGACTTAATGACTTTCTCTCATCTTCTGGGCACTTTGTTATGTCAGCTACTCTGTGTTCCATAAAATGAAGCTTTTCAACAATGGACCTGTTTGGAGATTCCCGGAGTAGTTCATATAATGACATTCTTGTAAATTCCTTTTCCATGTTCTGAACCTAAAACAAAATAAACTAATATTTATGACTGTAATTAATTATGAAATAAAGTTTATACTTACATATTATTTAAAAAAATTATCTAAATCTTATTTACGGTTTATATTAGTATAACGTAGGCAATCACTTAAAAACCGATATCTTAAATCTTATCTATATCACGATAAATATAAATGTATAAGATTTTTAATAAATCTGTGTTAACAAAACCACATTTCCTATCACATTAATATCTGGATAAGAAGCATGATTGGGACAAAGAAAATAGTAAACGCACAGAACTTTGAAAGTGAATGTTGATGGGAATATGTCCACTCCGAAATTAAGAGAGGAGCATCACATAGGGTATTTTCCTCAATTTATTTTCTAATTCCCAGTCTCCAACACGTGCATATCTCAGCACTGATGAATCAACTGGCTCATAATATTAATTTAAGCACAAATATTGAATAGCAACTTGTACCTAGTTCTGTAATAGTTTTATTAGAATTTACTAGCGGTGGAAAACGTTTGGTAGGGACTGTAATGTTATTATTTCTTATTTAATAATGCTGGCAATGTATTACAAATACAAGAGCTATAATAAACCAAAGTAAAATTAGTTTTTCCGGTATCCTTTGATAGGCAACAGTCAAATTTGTTAATCTGAAAACTATTGTAAAAATCCACACCAATGTTTAAAATTAGTGTTAAATAAAAATGGCAACTACATGCGGGAAATTTATCTTCTGGTATTGAAACTTAGTGGGCAACGTATTAAGAATATGTTAAAACGACAGCCCGACAAGGCCCGACACACATTCAAAAAGTCTCTTGAAATCATAAATTTTTTCTAACCTTTCGAACACACATTTTGTCCTAACATTGTTATTTTTTATTACGGCACTTAAATAATTTTTCACAATAAAATATACATTGAAATGAAACAGTTACCTTATTTAACAGCTGTACGAAATTTCATGACAATATGTCAATCCTAACAGCTAGTAGAAACACGTATGTTGAAGAACACGAACGGTGAACTCTCTAGCACAAGCACGTCCGCACACATAGACATCAACTCTTCAACTAAGCGTAGCAGTCACCGGATATGACTCATGGTACCAAAATAGACCCTGCTCGACGCGCATGTGATTAGGCAACAAGAAAATACCATTTCTGCTGTGACTAAACGAAATATTTTTTTTTCTTTTTTGGCCAGGATTTTGGTACAAATACTCCACTGTGAGGCGGGAGAACCCGTCATCGCCGCCGCCGAACCGAAGTCTTCAACATGGCGGACCCAAGTGTTGCAGTATAAACCTATATATATATATATTATATATATTATATATATCTCATTTCGTAAACATTGGGGGGCGCACCAATCGTATTGGTAAGCCAAATGAAAATTTTTAGTAGCAAAACTATTCTCGAAACGAATACAAATAGTTAACTTAAATAGCCATAGAAAGGAATAATCGTAACTTTGAAAATACGTTAAAAGTTTGATCTTGCTATGTGAGTTAGCCAACAATCTCAAAAAATTTGGGTTGTGCGTTGATAGCGCAACTGGCAAACCATGCGCCCCCGATTTTTAAGTAGTTTTTTTTTTTGTTTGGGTTCATATCCCGTGTCAGGAAAAAAAGATCTTGTTTTCTATAAATTATTATTACAGTATACAAATTTCACTTTAAGCCAAAATGACGTGTTATTTTTTTTGTGTATCTAATGTCTTTCATTTATGTTGTACTATGTATACAGCTTCAGAAGGATAAAGATTGTAAAACTTTTTTTTTAACATAAAACCTCGAGCAAGGAATTTATTATGCAACCAAAGTTAAAGTGAGAAAACGTATTTTTTAAGTTTATACTATTCTTTTCCTTGTTAAATTTGATGTTGTATGCTGGTTGTATATCTGGGTAGTAATGGCTGTCAATTTAACCAAATAGCCTACTGAAAATACACCAAAAATGTAAGCCACTGATTCTAATAAATTTTACCGCGGAATTTATTTTGTATAATTTTCTTCTGGACGTCACTTGCAAAAAATAATGCAAACTAAGATCATCGATTGAAAAAAATTCTGTTTAGCTCTGGACTAAATGTGATGAATTTTTTCTTCTTGATGGGCTAATCTAGAAACGTATTCATCTAATGTTATTTTAAGAATAATACAAGATAATTTGTTTTTGATTTAACGCAGTAAACTTTTGAAATATACCAATTCGTAAAATAACATGCCTAATTCATAGTGATAATCCACGTCCACAGTTTAAATGTATTCATTTTAACAGTTCAAATTGCCAACGAATCATATTTTTAATAGGTTATTTTATGTTAGTTTATTACTGTGTCGTATAACTTATCAAACTTTTTGATAAATTGTATTAAACCATTATTTTTTGAATTAATAACTTAGAAACAAGCAAAGTTAAGAATAAGTTAAGTCCTCATCATAAACTAAATTCCTAAGTGAATGAAAACCACCTCGCTTTCCTATAAATTGTTTGTTTAAACATCAATAACGTATGGACATCCACTCCCTTGTAAATTTATTTCATTTACAAAGTTAATATTAAGTTATAACTTTTATTTACTTTTTTGTTTTTATTGTTTATTTTAAAATTAATTTAAAATAATTTATGTAGGCCTAACTATTATGAGATAACAGAACAAACGGGCAGAAATGTGTATTAAAAGTTATTACAGCAATTAGAGAATAAATACTAATAATAAAATTTTTGCATTATGTAAAGTATCTATAATGCAATAATAAAGTATATACAAAATTAAAATATAAACTGCAATTACAGGAAATGTTGGCCTTCACGTGTCGTTCATGGGCACCATGCACTTTACCGTTGTGCTACAGACATACATAACCTACAACTTTGAGACGTTACTTCATAAATATAATAAAGCTAGTTCAATTAAGAACTTTTAAAGTTGTGTTTATTTCATATTTTAAATCATTGAAGTTGGCGACATTTATTCCAAGGTAGTTTAACTATGACAAAGTTTCATTTGACACACCAATATTTTTGGTACGTTTCCCGATGTCCATAAAGGCGAACACGTGCGGGTGCGTGCTGCCACACACACGAGTCCGCCATCTTGGCAGCTCCGGTTCGTGGGTGTATCAGAAAAGACAACACTATTTCCCAGCATCCATCACAAGTGGCACCGCCTGGTAGTCCGCAGTGCTCGGAGGCTACAAGTAGGCGGGAGTCTTGATGTCGCCTACCCGTGTTTTTTTTTTTACATTGGAGAATTCCGATGCTGGTGGAAGAAAAGTTGTCGTGAGCGTGAGTCACGACAAGACGAGATTAGTGTATTTCAGAATAGAGCCCCTGACCACTCACCACCGTGGTCTTCCTAACATTCGGTGAGATCTGTCGCATCAGCCCGGAACTATAGTGCGTCAGTCGATTATGTCAGCTCCAACCATTCACATGACAATTTTTTTTTCTATATGTCAGTTCGTTAAAAGCATGGCAAGCTTAACTTTCGACAGACGGACGGATTAGCCCCCCCCCCCCCCCCCCCACCTCACCTCGATTGCTAGAGTTATGTCACAAGGTCATGCACGGAGATTACAGTGGGCTCTGGGCCTCTTGGGTCCTGTTTAAATGTGGGAATCGAACCCACGACCCTCGCCACGTGAGCTCAGCGCGATAGTGATCATGATCACCGATGACCCAGGGCTGCTTAAAAACACTGTCAACTGTTTTATTTTATCTTTGTACGGTACTGTAATATAACATTTTGTGTTAAGGTTTTTTTTGTCATTGGCACATAATGGAGTGTACCATCTTCGAAAAAAAAACACAATGTTAAAGGGGCACAGGAATATAGTGACAAACATTATCTACTACTGAGAACGGATGGATAGAGGTTGGTTGTGAATATCTGTTTATTGCCAAAAAAAAAAAAAAACTTATAAATATCCCTAACCAAGACAGATGCAAATAACCACTGTGATTCCAGAGTTAGACTGTTTCCAAACGTGATACTGCCGCACAACGTGTGCTTGTGGCCGGCCTCGTGTGGCTCCTGGCTCTGAGGTCGTGGGTTTGAGTCCCGTCTCGGGCACGTGTATGTTTAAGGTTGGTGGGCGGTAAGCTGCCCCCTACTAAACCCACTAATAAGATAGAGGTCTTAATGTACTTAGTAACATATATAAATAAAAATGTAATTTTTTTCGTTCAATAGGTTAAATATCCGAAAGTTCTTCACCGATTGCTTTAAAATTTTGACACAAAGTGTTTTATATACATGTGTCACTCCTGTGAGAGGTAGAAAGATAGATAAAAACATAGATAGGTAGAAATGTATTTATAAATGAATTTGTGTTCGTCTACTGTTTAGTAAAGATAAAGTTATAGATAGGAAGATATAGACATCGAGAGATAGAGAGAGGTATGGAGAGAGAATTACAAATAAAGAGAGATAAAGTGAGGGATATACTAGATTTATAGAGATATGTAGAGAGATTAAATAGAAAGGTAAATTGAGATAGGCTGTAGATAGAAACATAGATAGAGAATGGGTTATATGGATAGATATAGATATGTATAGGTATAGAGAGATATAGAGAGATTTTTATATGTGAAGATAAATATAGTGGTATTTATAGAGGGACATTTATAGAAAGATAGATAGATGCTGTGTATACGAACACATTTCAGATTACATCCAAAGTTTCATACTCAAACTATATTTAAAGGTAATGATTATCCAAGATGGCGGCCGTGAAGTAATAAATTCAAGATCGTAGTCGACCATTACATTTTACCCGCTCCTGCTGCCCATGGCGAGCTTATGCGAATTGCCTTTAATACACTACTTTTAATCATTTTAGCTATTAATTTAATAATGGTTAAGTGTATAAATTAAAAAGAAAGAAGCAGTTGGATAAAGAAAACGAAATGGAATACAAAACTGGAACTTTTTCGTTTTAAAATTAATTTTACTGGCTGCTATGTGACATGGTTTAATTTATTTGAGGGAAAAAAATATTTAATTTTTTTACCTGGCATTTTAAATTCAACATAATTGTTACGATTTAAAAAGGTTAGATAAAATTAAATTAATTGTTCTGAAATAATTTTAAGCCATGCCACACTGTAGCCACCAACTACTTAGGTAGGCTACTTCTAGCGCGCATACATTAGTAAGCGCCTACTTTTTATGTTGTTGTTTTGCTATAGGGTAACCTATTTCGGCTGCAAATTAATGCTACACGATACCCGGTAAATTTAATATTTCATAATTTTTAGTCGTATTGCGTTACCATCTGTATCTGTCAGTTCATTGTTTTACAGACTTTTATTTCTATAAAAAAAAAGTTATTAGAAAAAACAACAGGGTGGTTGAGGCAGACCTTTAGAGAGGAGCTTGCTGATTACGACCACGACGCTTTATGAGCGGAATTTGAAAAGCGGGAAAATGTAATAGCGTTTGTCCTGTGCTAGGAAGTTTTCGACGGGTACGAAGAGGTGAAGAGTGAAAAATGGGGAAGGAAAAAATAAAGCTCAGTAATGAGGGGTTGGGTGGCGAGGCGATGAAACCCCGGGGATAAAAATAAAAGGAGTTGGGGGTGAAAATGCGGGAGGGGTGGTTAATGTGGAAAGAGTAAGCCGCTTAGGAGACCCGGGACCACCGAAATCTCAGACTTGGTCTTAATTAGTAGAGGCCTACAGCAAGACTGTTCCTAACTATGCCATGCCTTGGGCGAAGACCGGGAGGGTGCTTAATGACGTGAAGTTCGCATCATTAAATGCGGGTGGAAAGGGAGACGGAGAGATATGCGTTGGGGAGGGGGGGGGGGGGGTAAATCCACGTGCGAATTAAACGCCACTTCCGTTATCCGCCGAGCGCACATCCGGAGGCGTGTAGCCGGCCAGTGACTGCCGGAGGCGTGTAGCCGGCCGGTGACTGCCGGAGGCGTGTAGCCGGCCATTGACTGCCGGAGGCGTGTAGCCGGCCGGTGACTGCCGGAGGCGTGTAGCCGGCCGGTGACTGCCGGAGGCGTGTAGCCGGCCGGAGACTGCCGGAGGCGTGTAGCCGGCCGGTGACTGCCGGAGGCGTGTAGCCGGCCGGTGACTGCCGGAGGCGTGTAGCCGGCCGGTGACTGCCGGAGGCGTGTAGCCGGCCGGTGACTGCCGGAGGCGTGTAGCCGGCCGGTGACTGCCGGAGGCGTGTAGCCGGCCGGTGACTGCCGGAGGCGTGTAGCCGGCCGGTGACTGCCGGAGGCGTGTAGCCGGCCGGTGACTGCCGGAGGCGTGTAGCCGGCCGGTGACTGCCGGAGGCGTGTAGCCGGCCGGTGACTGCAGGAGGCGTGTAGCCGGCCGGTGACTGCAGGAGGCGTGTAGCCGGCCAGTGACTGCCGGAGGCGTGTAGCCGGACAGTGACTGCAGGAGGCGTGTAGCCGGCCAGTGACTGCCGGAGGCGTGTAGCCGGCCAGTGACTGCAGGAGGCGTGTAGCCGGCCAGTGACTGCAGGAGGCGTGTAGCCGGCCAGTGACTGCAGGAGGCGTGTAGCCGGCCAGTGACTGCAGGAGGCGTGTAGCCGGCCAGTGACTGCAGGAGGCGTGTAGCCGGCCAGTGACTGCAGGAGGCGTGTAGCCGGCCAGTGACTGCAGGAGGCGTGTAGCCGGCCAGTGACTGCAGGAGGCGTGTAGCCGGCCAGTGACTGCAGGAGGCGTGTAGCCGGCCAGCGACTGCCGGAGGCGTGTAGCCGGCCAGTGACTGCAGGAGGCGTGTAGCCGGCCAGCGACTGCCGGAGGCGTGTAGCCGGCCAGTGACTGCAGGAGGCGTGTAGCCGGCCAGCGACTGCCGGAGGCGTGTAGCCGGCCAGTGACTGCAGGAGGCGTGTAGCCGGCCAGCGACTGCCGGAGGCGTGTAGCCGGCCAGTGACTGCAGGAGGCGTGTAGCCGGCCAGCGACTGCCGGAGGCGTGTAGCCGGCCAGTGACTGCAGGAGGCGTGTAGCCGGCCAGCGACTGCCGGAGGCGTGTAGCCGGCCAGTGACTGCAGGAGGCGTGTAGCCGGCCAGCGACTGCCGGAGGCGTGTAGCCGGCCAGTGACTGCAGGAGGCGTGTAGCCGGCCAGCGACTGCCGGAGGCGTGTAGCCGGCCAGTGACTGCAGGAGGCGTGTAGCCGGCCAGCGACTGCCGGAGGCGTGTAGCCGGCCAGTGACTGCAGGAGGCGTGTAGCCGGCCAGCGACTGCCGGAGGCGTGTAGCCGGCCAGTGACTGCAGGAGGCGTGTAGCCGGCCAGCGACTGCCGGAGGCGTGTAGCCGGCCAGTGACTGCAGGAGGCGTGTAGCCGGCCAGC
This sequence comes from Bacillus rossius redtenbacheri, assembly GCF_032445375.1. Taxonomy (NCBI): domain Eukaryota; kingdom Metazoa; phylum Arthropoda; class Insecta; order Phasmatodea; family Bacillidae; genus Bacillus; species Bacillus rossius. Next base: position 87,389,727 of record NC_086332.1, on the reverse strand, counting down.
GACTGCAGGAGGCGTGTAGCCGGCCAGTGACTGCAGGAGGCGTGTAGCCGGTCAGCGACTGCAGGAGGGGTGTAGCCGGCCAGTGACCGCAGGAGGCGTGTAGCCGGTCAGCGACTGCAGGAGGCGTGTAGCCGGCCAGTGACCGCAGGAGGCGTGTAGCCGGTCAGTGACTGCAGGAGGCGTGTAGCCGGCCAGTGACCGCAGGAGGCGTGTAGCCGGCCAGTGACCGCAGGAGGCGTGTAGCCGGCCAGTGACCGCAGGAGGCGTGTAGCCGGCCAGTGACCGCAGGAGGCGTGTAGCCGGCCAGTGACCGCAGGAGGCGTGTAGCCGGCCAGTGACCGCAGGAGGCGTGTAGCCGGCCAGTGACCGCAGGAGGCGTGTAGCCGGCCAGTGACCGCAGGAGGCGTGTAGCCGGCCAGTGACCGCAGGAGGCGTGTAGCCGGCCAGTGACCGCAGGAGGCGTGTAGCCGGCCAAAGACCGCAGGAGGCGTGTAGCCGGCCAGTGACCGCAGGAGGCGTGTAGCCGGCCAAAGACCGCAGGAGGCGTGTAGCCGGCCAGTGACCGCAGGAGGCGTGTAGCCGGTCAGTGACCGCAGGAGGCGTGTAGCCGGCCAGTGACCGCAGGAGGCGTGTAGCCGGTCAGTGACCGCAGGAGGCGTGTAGCAGTCCAGTGACCGCAGGAGGCGTGTAGCCGGCCAGTGACCGCAGGAGGCGTGTAGCCGGCCAGTGACTGCCGGAGGCGTGTAGCCGGCCAGTGACCGCAGGAGGCGTGTAGCCGGCCAGTGACTGCCGGAGGCGTGTAGCCGGCCAGTGACTGCTGGAGGCGTGTAGCCGGCCAGTGACTGCCGGAGGCGTGTAGCAGGTCAGTGACTGCCCGATGGGTGTAGCCGGCCAGTGACTGCAGGAGGCGTGTAGCCAACCAGTGACTGCCGGAGGCGTGTAGCCTGTCAGTGACTGCCCGATGGGTGTAGCCGGCCAGTGACTGCAGGAGGCGTGTAGCCATCCAGTGACTGCCGGAGGCGTGTAGCCGGCCAGTGACTGCCGGAGGCGTGTAGCCGGTCAGTGACTGCCGGAGGCGTGTAGCCGGCCAGTGACTGCAGGAGGCGTGTAGCCGGCCAGTGACTGCAGGAGGCGTGTAGCCGGCCAGTGACGGCAGGAGGCGTGTAGCCGGCCAGTGACCGCAGGAGGCGTGTAGCCGGCCAGTGACTGCAGGAGGCGTGTAGCCGGCCAGTGACCGCAGGAGGCGTGTACCCGGCCAGTGACCGCAGGAGGCGTGTAGCCGGCCAGTGACCGCAGGAGGCGTGTAGCCGGCCAGTGACTGCAGGAGGCGTGTAGCCGGCCAGTGACCGCAGGAGGCGTGTAGCCGGCCAGTGACTGCAGGAGGCGTGTAGCCGGCAAGTGACCGCAGGAGTCGTGTAGACGGCAAGTGACTGCAGGAGTCGTGTAGCCGGCCAGTGACCGCAGGAGGCGTGTAGCCGTCCAGTGACCGCAGGAGGCGTGTAGCCGGCCAATGACCGCAGGAGGCGTGTAGCCGGCCAGTGACCGCAGGAGGCGTGTAGCCGGCCAGTGACTGCAGGAGGCGTGTAGCCGGCCAGTGACCGCAGGAGGCGTGTAGCCGGTCAGTGACGGCAGGAGGCGTGTAGCCGGCCAGTGACCGCAGGAGGCGTGTAGCCGGCCAGTGACCGCAGGAGGCGTGTAGCCGGCCAGTGACTGCAGGAGGCGTGTAGCCGGCCAGTGACTGCAGGAGGCGTGTAGCCGGCCAGTGACTGCAGGAGGCGTGTAGCCGGTCAGTGACTGCAGGAGGCGTGTAGCCGGCCAGTGACTGCAGGAGTCGTGTAGCCGGTCAGTGACTGCAGGAGGCGTGTAGCCGGCCAGTGACTGCAGGAGGCGTGTAGCCGGCCAGTGACCGCAGGAGGCGTGTAGCCGGCCAGTGACTGCACGAGGCGTGTAGCCGGCCAGTGACTGCAGGAGGCGTGTAGCCGGTCAGTGACTGCAGGAGGCGTGTAGCCGGCCAGTGACTGCAGGAGGCGTGTAGCCGGCCAGTGACCGCAGGAGGCGTGTAGCCGGTCAGTGACCGCAGGAGGCGTGTAGCCGGCCAGTGACCGCAGGAGGCATGTAGCCGGCCAGTGACTGCCGGAGGCGTGTAGCCGGCCAGTGACTGCCGGAGGCGTGTAGACGGTCAGTGAGTGCCGGAGGCGTGTAGCCGGCCAGTGACTGCAGGAGGCGTGTAGCCGGCCAGTGACTGCCGGAGGCGTGTAGCCGGTCAGTGACTGCCCGATGGGTGTAGCCGGCCAGTGACTGCAGGAGGCGTGTAGCCATCCAGTGACTGCCGGAGGCGTGTAGCCTGTCAGTGACTGCCCGATGGGTGTAGCCGGCCAGTGACTGCAGGAGGCGTGTAGCCATCCAGTGACTGCCGGAGGCGTGTAGCCGGCCAGTGACTGCCGGAGGCATGTAGCCGGTCAGTGACTGCCGGAGGCGTGTATCCGGTCAGTGACTGCCCGATGGGTGTAGCCGGCCAGTGACTGCAGGAGGCGTGTAGCCATCCAGTGACTGCCGGAGGCGTGTAGCCGGTCAGTGACTGCCCGATGGGTGTAGCCGGCCAGTGACTGCAGGAGGCGTTTAGCCATCCAGTGACTGCCGGAGGCGTGTAGCCGCCCAGTGACTGCCGGAGGCGTGTAGCCGGCCAGTGACTGCCGGAGGCGTGTAGCCGGCCAGTGACTGCCGGAGGCGTGTAGCCGGTCAGTGACCGCAGGAGGCGTGTAGCCGGCCAGTGACTGCAGGAGGCGTGTAGCCGGCCAGTGACCGCAGGAGGCGTGTAGCCGGCCAGTGACTGCAGGAGGCGTGTAGCCGGCCAGTGACCGCAGGAGGCGTGTAGCCGGCCAGTGACCGCAGGAGGCGTGTAGCCGGCCAGTGACCGCAGGAGTCGTGTAGCCGGCAAGTGACTGCAGGAGGCGTGTAACCGGCCAGTGACTGCAGGAGGCGTGTAGTCGGCTAGTGACTGCCGGAAGCGTGTAGCCGGCCAGTGACTGCAGGAGTCGTGTAGCCGGCAAGTGACTGCAGGAGGCGTGTAGCCGGCCGGTGACTGCAGGAGTCGTGTAGCCGGCAAGTGACTGCAGGAGGCGTGTAGCCGGCCGGTGACTGCAGGAGGCGTGTAGCCATCTAGTGACTGCTGGAGGCGTGTAGCCGGCCAGTGACTGCAGGAGGCGTGTAGCCGGCCAGTGACTGCCGGAGGCGTGTAGCCGGCCAGTGACTGCAGGAGGCGTGTAGCCGGCCAGTGACCGCAGTAGGCGTGTAGCCGGCCAGTGACCGCAGGAGGCGTGTAGCCGGCCAGTGACTGCCGGAGGCGTGTAGCCGGCCAGTGACTGCAGGAGGCGTGTAGCCGGCCAGTGACTGCAGGAGGGTTTGCGCTGTACCTAACGCGCTCCTTCGTGATGGTTCCCGTGAGCCAGAGGACCGTCAGGGCTGTGTGCACAGCACAAAAACCCAACAATTTAAAATAAATTATGGTTCATTGAAGGCTTGTTCACATCCATGATTTCTTACGCCTGACGCCTGCAAGCCTGCATGGGACGTCACACTCTTGAAAAGGGCTCTGAGAAAAGTGTGTGCGATCGATAGGTTTTCTCGCCGGTGTTAGGAGACAAGGGTCGACGGAGGTGTCAGTGTACTTATGTTTGTGCAATTGACCAATTGTGGGGGTGGTTGAAATATATATATATTTATTTTTTTAAACTTATGGTCCTAAACAATAAAATCCTAAATGTGTATTATGAATTATAAGAGCATATATGAGGTGTATTAGTCGGGCTGTAAACAGAAAAAAAAATGTGTATACTAACATAGGAACATTTATTTTATCAGATACAGCAATCGTTAAGCTACTATCCATGCGCCCACCGGAACTGCGACACTTGTGATACCGTCCACTCAGTGTTGTATTTCTGAGTCTGCATCCTTGGTTAACAGAAGACCAAAACAATTTTATTAATCATGGATAGGTGTTGGCAGATGTGAAACACAGCATGCAGACACCTTAAACACATCAAATTCGTCTTGATAATTTTCCACACACTACCTTAACTGATACCAGTTTTATTTATGATCTTTTGAATGATTTCTCATCTGTCTTCAAAGATTAAAAGTTCCAATTTTCTTCACTGTGGCCCCATTATCCATCAGTGATGGACTTTCGGCTCTTGGCTTGTCTGTGAGGAACATGTGACCAGTTTGGAACTTTCTTTTCCACCTCACAATAGTGAAATAAACAGAGCAATCGTTTTCATAACCTGCCGTCATCACATCGTGAATTTGTCGGGCACTATTACCCTTCAGATTCATCAACTTTATCATGCTGCTAGCCTAGGTATTCTCCATCTTGCACTTTATTTCTACTGACACATCCTGACACAAAAATAAAGGCCACAATGAACTGATTTTCTCAAATTCATGCACTTACAGATGACGATACTGACAAAATTCATAAATACGCCACAATAAGTACCAAGAGATAATTAAAACTTTACAATACCCCCTTGTAGCTTTACTTGGCTTTCTTCCTGTACGATGGCTCAGGCCTTACCGCGTCATGTCCATCCCGTCTGAAGCTTTCTTTTAGTGTAGAACATGAAAAAGTATGGAGCATTGTTCACACAATTCAAAATGAGTTTTAGTTATTTGATTTACACTTTCAAACGAAATTGTCAATCTAATATCATACGCAAACTGATTTTTTTTTTTTGTTTCGTGTTACTAACAAGTAGATTAATAGCCCAAAATTACAACATATTTTATGGTACTTGCATTTTTAACTTACATATCTAAAAAAAGTGTAAAAATCTAATTCACCTTCTCATAAGTATTTTAACACTCACAATATCATCGAAAATAAATAAAGAAAACTAATTTTAAATGTGTATGTTTTAAGCTATTTCTGCATAAACTACATTTTTGAACAATTATCTTTACAATTACGACACATTGTACATTTTTATTATTTGTCTTTCTATATTCATGTTCAACGTTTTTCATAACAGCGTATTCACAAAAGGAACAATGTCTACATTATTGAAAAATGAACTTTTGAGTGCTGTAAGCCAGTTTTATTATTTTATTTTAACGTAAACGAATTTTATATGTACTATAAACACTTGGACTTGAAAATTCACATACACAAACAGTCATGCCTAAGTTTATAAAGTTTGGTAATAAACTATATGTTTTCAACCAAGTAGTGATGCTGTTTTCCCACATGAAAATAAGTTTTCTTTCTTTGCTGAAGTCAAGAACGATTTCATTTTGGACGCTATTGTATGAATCAAACGAAGTAATTTGTCAGTACACTTTTCTTTTGCAGTGAACAACGGGAATATTGGTCTATTTTGGCACATCTAACAATTCCCCACTACAGACTCATTTTTATTTTTACTTCCGCTAGTCGTCCTCTTGTCGGTTTGTACGTTTCGTTTCATCCCTCCACAGTGCTTTATTTCCCCTATTCTCCCTTCCGGTTTCCGGTCTTTCCGCAATAAGTCTGCAGTTCCCGGTAGGAAGGAGGGAAAATTGTACACGTTATCACAGGACGGAAAAGGAACTCTAGGGTACTCCGCGCAGTCCGAACTTTAGGCACGGATTAATAACGAAGTTTCTGTGGAGCTAAAAGCGCGCGCAAATCAAATTCTTAATGCCGAGTAAATTTGCAAGCCTCTCATCTGGAAAACTTGCCTATCGGCGTTGGAGGGGAGCTGGGAGCTGGAAGTTAAGACAACAATTAAAATGTTGTATACAAATAAGAGCTCATAAAATAATTCCAATTCCAAGGCTCCTGCTATCCTGCTCAGATAATTCATTTTCGCCCATTAATCATAAATTCGTCATTCAAAACATGCGTACCATATAGGTGTGCATAATAATAAAAATATATTTCACAGAATACATATTTCTCGCTAGATATGATTATTGTTATTAAAATTACGATTATATCTTAAGGTTACAAGAGATTTAGTCAAGTAATAAAATTATATTGGAAAATATTCATTGAAATAGTATACATAAGTTTTAAGACATTTTTAGGGAGCACCATTTCATTTAGGCCTGCAGAGGATGTAGCTTTAAATCAAAGTACTCAACACTAATACGAATAGTTAGAAAATAACATAGTATCATTGTACTGTGCTGCTTAATGTTCACTACCAACGAAGTATAAATCACATCTTACTAAAATACAGGATATCAATAAAAAAAAGAGTCCTAGTTTCAATGGTATATTGTAACAGTTTATTTTAGACTGTTTACAACAAATCATACATTACTTTTAAGGTAAATTAAACTAGTTTTTCTTATAAATGTTCAATATGTGCACATTTATCTATATGGCACACATCCAACTGAATTCCCATTCTTCCCACACTTTAGTTAACAAGTCCGGAGTAATGGAAGCAATAGCCTCTTCAATTCAGTGTCTCAACTCTGGCAAATCATTAGGTAGCGGCTGAACGTAGGCACTATCTTTTATACAGCCCCAAAAGGAAAAATCGCATGGCGTTATGTCAGGTGAACATAGGAAGCCAGCGAAAAAGAGCTCTGTTGTTTAGACCATTACGATCAATTCAACGGTCAGGGACTTCGACGTTCAACCACTCTAGTACAAAGAGATTCCAATAGAGAGGGGCTTCATCCTGTTGCTAAATAAAGTTTACAGGTTCACCCTCTACTAATTGTGGAAAGAGCCATTCTTTCTCGCTGCAAGCGAGAAAATAACAAACCAGTATTCGCGCATGCGCTTATCATAAACTATTTGAGTTGATATTATTAAATTTTATAACTGGGACATTCTTGTACTTCTGCTTCCAAGCACGTGGTTCCATGGGGGTAGTATCCACCTACTAATGTGCCGACCCATGTTGTTAGCCCCATCGTGGTCTTCTGCAGTATGCGTTCTATAGAGTTTCATTGAGGATAAGACCCTTGAATGTGGTTGTTTTAAGGCTGGTACAGTCATGTCGACTGACCCGTGACACTGATACCTAAATTGCATTTCACAGTCGGCAGCTGCATAATCTATAATAATAACATATTATTACAGTTCTCAGTAAGAATTTTGCTGTGGAACTAAGATTGGTATTCCAAGACGTCAGGGTAAGGTAGCGACTAAGCACTGCCTTGTTGAGATGCCACTGAAACCTAACTCACGGGTCGTATTCCAGAACGTGTCTAAACCAAATCCTAGTAAGGAATCAAATCAGCAACAGTTTCAATAAACTCTGCCCTGCGCGAGGCTAGAAACTGACTTCAACGCATTTCTAGCGGATGTTTCACAACCATCGATACAATTGTTACGGGAAATATCCTACAGATAGGAACAAGTTCACACGAAGTAAATGTTGTTATTCTAATTTTCTTAAGTACTTTTTAAATTGGTAATTTTTCTTTTTATGACTATCAAAGTGTACAAAATGTATTCCAGGATAAGGTTTCATTTGGCACACCAACACGCTTGGTACGTCCTCTGATGATCACAAAAGTGACTATATACGAGTTAATGGCGCCAGACACGGGTCCGTCATCTGGACGAAATCAACGAAACAGTGAGCTCTGCGCATGCGTGGAATTTGGGCAACAGATAGGTCACGGATAGGACACCAAAATCCGTGTCCTATTGTGCACTAGGAATACGGTTAGGGTACAGGTGTAGCATTTTCAACACCTCTTATTTTTGTCTCTTGGAATACCGTCCTGAATGTTTTGTGGTTGAACTTGGTCAAGGCACTATGTTAACTACAAACATCGTGTTGAAGTTACTGAATCAAACCAGTGACTCGGCAGTGCGATCAACCTCGTGCTAGCTGAGTCACGACCCAGAGCCTCCCCTCACCTACCTGGTTGTTGATGGCGCCTTCGCGTTTTCACTTCAACTCGCAGCCGTTCTCTTTTACTGTCACGACGAAGTGGAGCAAGGCTCCGCCGCAGGTGATGAAGACTGTCATCGGTTCATAAACCTGACGTTTGTGATAAGTACATTTGGGGTAGCACAGCTGCTCAGTCTTGCAGTGCAACATTACTGCCTGAAAGTTCAGTTAGGGGTGGATAACCAGCAAGAAGAAACTGTGGTCAGTTAGTTGCTAGAAGTGGTGCGGATTAGAAAAAAATATGTGATTACGTATTTGTTCATTTTTTTTTCTTTCATAAAACGAAAACATAATGCCCTTTCTATTAAAACAAATAATCTAAAAAAATCATTGCCAGAAACGCATTTACATAATTAACTTATTGTAAGCAAATATATTTGTGCGCACTGATAAAATAAAACATTTCTAACTCCAATAATTGGAACACATTATTTATGACAAAAAGTAACGTTCACTTAATATATAGGCCTATCCTTAATGCCGTTTTAGTTTTTCGGTCATTTCCATGTGTGTGGTGATGTCTTATTTCAGATAAGAAACATTTCCTGCTACGGCCGAAGTAAAACATGCCAAGTGGTGCGTTGCAAAATGATAAAGCGTTCCAATTAATTACAGCCTAACCCAGCCACAGGCGCTGTTTCGTTCTCAGGGCCCCTAATTGGAAGACCGAATGTTCCGGGTGCTGTTCCCAGAATCATTGCGGGATTGTGTATTGTTTAGCTTCATATTTGGGAAGGCAATGGCAACTCACTATGTGTATCGTTCTGTGTACTTACTTGGACGCGCAAATGAAACCAAGAGACAAACCTTTGAATTTAACACATCATCATCACTGAAACTGTAACTGAAACTTCAATGCTGGATACCGTAAAAATTAAATTCAGACATATATTTGTGTCTAGGCTGTTATAAAATTTTTTCTTGTAAATTTATGTTTGATTTTTCCATCATTTTCAGCTCATGTATCGTTGGATACGGTTATGAAATTTTGTCTAAGCCTTCATTCCCGTGTGGCATTAACGCCAAATTGGCCTTCGGATTGCCCGTGTGACTACCAGAACTAATGCACCTTAACCTAGAGTCGTCTCACAAGTGTCAAGTTGTGAGTCACGGACGACTCAAAAAGGCAAAGTTAAAGTTATGAGTAATTTTGCGTCACAACATATTGCATAGAAAACAAATGTGGTTGAGTCATGGGTTCGATTTCAACCACTCGGCATGGCAGAACTTTACGACCACTTAGTAGGCGTCCAAGTGTTTTGGAGCCTTCTATAATCCCTTTGCCTCATCCCTCTGCACTTAACAGTCGGACGTCAAATCTCACATTCAGGCCCGCCGCCAGCTGTCTGAGCGCCCGTCTGCGATAGCGATTATGCCGCCAGCTGTTTAACACGACTGACTGCGCTGAGCTTGCCAGAAAACCTTTTTAGTGTTGTCTCATAAGGGTGTGAAAAAATAAAAGAAATACTTTACAAAGAAAAAACTATTTATTTTTATTACTTAGTTATTTTTGCTACTTAAGTGCAAAACTATATATATATATACATACATACAGAAATCGAACTCTTCTTGCCTTTATGTTTACGAAATCTATCAATTTCATTGTATCCAAGCTATCTATGATTTCATGTTCAATTGTAACTATAGCTAAATTACTTAGTCTTTGCTGCTGTAGGCTACTGTTGACCTTAAATTGTTTTTTATAAGTTTTAACTTTTAAAAGGACCTTTTTACCAGATGCAACTGAAACCGGCAATGTAAGTAATATTCTTGGTGCTACTGCTGTGTTCGGAAATGTTACTACTGTGTTCGGAAATTTTGAAATTATATCATTAGTAAAAATATATTGTTATAGGGTTTGTGGATCAATAGACTGGTTTTCTAAAAAAAAAAAATGCAACTTTAAAGCATTAATTTCATTAAACAAATCAATGCCGCCAATGACGGTTTCATTACTTGAATCTTCTTTAAGCTTCAGATTTAAATCTTTACAATGTTTCATTAATTCACCATTGAAGTAATTAACTAAGTTATTGCTGAAAAAGCCAAATACGTCTTTGCTAACAAGTTGCTGGCAACTTCATTTTGAATATATGATTTTTTACCAAGGAGTCAGTGGATTCATTCGAAATGGAACTGAAAATCACTGTTAATTAAGAAACATGTAATGCAAATAAACTGTGAGAGCCAATATATTGAAGTGTAGCCGTTAATGAATTCGCAGTCAAATTTCACTGTTTTGGAGCAGTTGTAACCATAGAATCTGGAGGGAGATAGAAGTGATACTCTTAGGGCCCTTCCACACGGACCACTCGGTCGCGCCACTGAGTGTCGTCACTCGTTGGCCCGTGTGAATGAATGAGATGCAGAGAAGTGCCACAGGGGAAAGTATTTGTTCACAAAACAGGGAAGATAAGAGTCACAAAATGCTATAACTAACGCTCTTATTTTCTTTGGAAATCAGTTAACTGTGTTGCATTTATAAGCAACCTAACTTCTTAAAAATCGTTAAATTTTCGGTAAGTAAATGATGGCAACCTTTATTTTTTGTGGTTGTGCGTTACTGCGAATATTCACCATACATGTTTAAGATTATCTATTTTTCAGTACGGAACAACAACAAAAAACCTATGTTAAAATTTTTTACCTTTTGTTTGAAAAATTAAAAACTGCATAGCCACAAAATATACGTGTTGAAAATCACAACCTCAGTTTCATTGCAAAAAAATACACACGTGCAACACGTCTGCACTTGAGCATATGTCAGTATGCTTATTTCAATGCCACCAAGATAATTCAACATTTTCAAAAATTATTCCAAACTATAATAGCTTGCAATTATAATCGATATGCCATTATGTTAATACAGCATGCCACAAATTCTGAACTAATAATCTCTGTGAAATTACTTTTTTTTATTTAAGTTATTACGTTTAAGACGTTTCTACGTTTTCTTTATATTTTAAATTTAATTTTTTATTTTTGCATTTCTTAACCGCACAGCTTTTTTTAGTGGCCTGTTTGGTTACGCCCCCTGAGTTGGGTCATGGACTTCGGCGAGGAAACTCTTTTCTGCAACTAAATTATCACAGAATAAAGAAAAAGTCAAACGCAAATAAAAGGCCACATACAAATAAAATTTAAACATGTGCTTTTAAATCTTATACTTTAGTGATCAATGTTAAAAACTGGTCCATATCATTGAAAACATTTGCTTATCGTGAATATTAGTGACAGAAATTGTCTGTAGAAACTTTATCAATATTATTTTCAAATGTATTTATATAAAATAGGTTATTTTCCATATCTATAATTTATTTGCATTTTTAATTATAATTAAATAAATAATCTATACTCTTAATTAGTATAAACATTCAGAATAAATATAAATTTTCATTACTAATTAAAATTTATCTAGTTTATTTCACTAAATTGAATAATTAATTTTATAAATGTGTTTTCATTAATATTTAACACTGAGTATTTATTTTAAAAAATTTAATTTGACTAAGTTTATACTTTGCCAACCATATTCATAATACCACTCTAGTTATTTTATTATTTATATTTCTATTAAATATTTCCATGCAAAAATAAAGTTAGTTTTTTACTATTTCAAGTAAGTATGACTTCTAACGCGCCTACATAGGTACACGCACCATTTTTTTTTATCTACCATCAACTTGTACAACAAGTTGAGCTTTCTTTAATTAATGTGATATTTTTATAGGTTTAAATTTTTAATACACATACAGAAATTTGCATATGCTTGCTTTGTTCTTTCTAGCTGCTTCCATGACAACAAAATCTGAGACAAACATTGCAACATTGCTCACACCTTCCACCCGAAACCTTCCCTCTTAAAATGTTATTGATGTAGGCAACAGATCTTAAATCCCAATCGCTGGGCTTGATTCCATTTCAAAGATAAAGGGCGCGAGCCAAAGAAGCCGCTGTAAAGCAATCCGCACGCGACAGAGCAGCTGTCGCGCGATTGGAAGACAGCTCCACACGCCTCTATGCCTCTATGGGGACCCGCGCCAGCCCGTCACAGACGCCCGTGTGGAAGTAGTGGCAGCTTGTGGCTATCTCCTCACTCGCCACTCGGTGGTGCACCGCGTGGTCCGTGTGGAAGGGCCCTGACAGTAGAAACTAAAACACTTTTTTTTTTTTTTTGCGCGACATGTGACTCTATATGTTGGGTGGACCCGTGATGACTAGCAAAAATATCTCGGACGGGGTTTTCAAACCCAAAGTGTTATGTTTATAATGTTAATTTAACTACGCGACTAATTGCTTAGTAACAGAAATTTAAACTGTGTAAGAAAAAAATGCTTTTTTGAAATTTTTTTAAAAAAAATCATGTTCTACACAAATTAGTGGAGGATGCCAAGTTTCTGGTACTATGCCACACCATGAAATATGTGGCTACCAAAATAAAGTTAATTAATCTTCATTGGTTTGTTTGCGTGATAATAGCTTATGCAATTCGTCTCACAATCGCTGTAGCTGTGTTAGTGATGTATTGTGAAAGCTGCTATCTAGCGAGTGGGGCCAGAACTGTGTCTCGGGCTCGGCGGTCAGGGTTTGCAAGCGCGAGTGTGCATGTGGCGCGCGCCGCTGTTGCAGAAGCCATCTGGAGGACGGACCTGGACTTCATGGTGGTGCACCACGACCGGCTCGTGGTGCTGAGCTTCGTGACCTCGCCGGGCGGCAACGCCACCGACCTGCTGCCCACCCCCCTGCCCCTCGCGAGCTCGACGGCGGCGGCGGCGGCGGCCGGGGGCGGCGGCGACGAGGCTCCGTGGGGGCCCGTGTCCGCCGAGTTCCTCAACTACGCGCTGGCGCTGCTCGTGTACGCCGTGCGCTACCCGGCCGTCTTCTGGAACACCAACAAGGGCTTCGGGCTGCTCTTCTCCTTCCAGCTGCTCGCGAACGGCCTGCAGAGCCTGCTGTCCTTCGCCGGCATGTGCGTGCTCTACAAGGTGGGTGTCCCCTTCCACCCCTTCCACCCCTTCTACCCCTTCCATCCTTCCACCCCTTCCACTCCTTCCACCCCTTACACCCCTCCACCCTTCCACCCCTTCCACCCTTCCACTCCTTCCACCCCTTCCACCCCTTCCACCTCTTCCACCTCTTCCACCCCTTCCACCCCTTCCATCCCTTCCACCCCTTCCACTCCTTCCATCCCTTCCACCCTTCCACCCCTTCCACTCCTTCCACCCCTTCCACCCCTTACACCCCTTACACCCTTACACCCTTCCATCCCTTCCACCCCTTCCACTCCTTCCACTCCTTCCACCCCTTCCACCCCTTCCATCCCTTCCACCTCTCTCTCCTCGGCGCTGACGAGACGGTAATCCAACTCATCCTCTTCAGGGCGCGAAGGCCAACAACATTATGCCAGAAATTTCAGGCAAACACATACATCTTCTCGCGTTCTTCACACGTATGTAGCCATTGAATTATGTAAAAAACCTAAGAGTGAAAAATGTGAATCTTGTCCGTGGTGGATTTTAAAACCTTTTGCACCAATACAGAAGACATTTACGTTTACATTACTCGTGCGATGTGCGGGGTAAATCATCTTCCCGACGACACAAATCCATTTATTTACTTGCCGTGCCTTTACAGGCATGGAAGGCGATAGTCCCATTTAAATATACAATTATATATTTTTACAACTTCTACCCTCCATTCATGTATTCCGTCATTCCTCTACTCTCCTCTCATCCTCAGTAGTCCTCGGCCAACTGACTTACACGATGAGGAGTTGAACTACCGCCGGTATTACAAGACACAAAAGTAAGGGTTAACATGTTGAATATGATACACGTATACCCTAACTGTATTTCTAGGGCACGATAGGACAAGGCCAATCCCTTATTTTTTCGGGGAACGGATTTTGGTGTCCTATCCATTGCCGACTACTGTTGCCCAAATTCCGCGCATGCGCAGAGCTCACTTTTTTCGTCGATTTCGTCCAGATGGCGGACGGAACTCTCCTCCGTGGAACCACACATAACTTATAAAGTCACAACTTAGAACGGTCATAACTTAGAAAACTTGGAAAAATCCACGTAACTTAAGAAACACACAACTTAGAAAGATCATAACTTAGAAACACACATCTTAGAAACACACAACTTAGAAACGTCATAACGTAGAAAGTCATAACTTAGAACTGTCATAACTTGGAAAATTCTAAGTTATGTGTTTCTAAGTTGTGTGTTTCTAAGTTATGACAGCACCCCTCTCCTCCAGACTCCCGGTTGAGGGAAACCCCGCCATGTGGTCTTGGGTAATCTGAGTCTTGCCCAGTTTCCTTCTCGTGGCCTGGAACCAGCCCGTCCACGCGCCAAGTCTGTCCTGCAGCCACGTGCACCGGTGACTCCCGGAGCGACGCGTGTTGTGTGTCCAGGTGCAGGTGTACGGGCCCGCCGAGGCGCTGCCGCTGCTGCCGCGGCGCGCGGAGTCCCCGCTGCTGCTCAACACGCAAGTCAGCCTCGCGCTCTACGTGCTGTCCAGCGTGCTGGTGCTGGCCTCCAGCCTCGTGCTCTACCTCTACGGCTACGGCAGGTACGTGGCGTGTGCGACCACTGCATCCACGGATAAACTAGCTGTGAAGCGATGTCAGAATTGGACGTAGTTATGCAAAAAAGGGAACCCAACCCACACGAAACCTATTCTGAATATTTGTGAAGTTAAAGTTAATTATAAATTGTACTTCTCGTATTGATAACATAATATGGGTATAATTTTAATGGTCTAGTATAAATAACTGATATAATAATAGCAAAAAAGTACGATCAACCTTCTACTATTTTAATTTATTTAAAAAATATATATAAAAAAATTGTGGGTTGGTTCCTTTTTGCATAACTACGTCCAATTATGTTGTAGCTAAGGCCCGTTCTACAGTGACACGTAAACGGAGACGTATCGAGCTCTTCCCGTTTACGTTGCCCCGTGCGACCTATTGAAGCCGAGTATTCGGCTGCTGTGGTAGGTAGCCATGTTTTTTTTTTTTTACGTTCTAAATATGGTAAAATTTGTTTCAAGTACTGGAATATCTGGTGTCCTCTTGATATTTTTGGTTTGTTTTTTATTAGATATGTGAATTCTGCCCGTGCTATAATCTCGAACTATGATTTTTTATTTGTTAATTAAATTAATATTTCGTAACCTTGAAATGAAATCTCATTGGTTGTAATTTGTACTCTTCCGTGCGTTGTGGAAGCAGCAGAGACGCGATAGAGATGTTCCGTAAGATCCGCCTCCGTTTACGTGTCAATGCCTTTGCCTTTGCCCTTGTCTTTGCGTGTCAAGGAAAAAAATTAAATACTTTTTTGACTTTCATTCGTGAGCGTTTGCAAAATGTTCGTACTTTTACAGAGAATTTCAATTTTTACACGTTCTAGCAAAATATTTACAGTAATAAATATATAGTAGAACCTTGATTAACCGTGGAAGAAATGGGGCGGGGGGAGGGGGGTCAGCACGGATAAGCGAAAATCACGAATAAACGAATTAAAATGTATTTAGGTTATACAATACAGCAAAATATCGTAAGTAATTTATACCAAACAAATGTACAAGTATTACTGACACTAATTATTAATTTTTTTAAAATATTTATGAATTAAATTATTTGTAATGACCTAAAAGACCAAGTTTCAATGAAAAATATGAATTTTAATTACAGTTTAATACGAGGTTTTTAGTTTTACTCCTTTCTTGTCCCTTCCCTAATACACTTCGCGAGCTTGGTTATTCCTCCAAAAAAATATGTTTAATTTTTAACTGAACTGAGAACTCGATTAACCGAATGCCCCGTTAATCTGATCACGAATAATCGAGGCTCTACTGTATAAAAAAATGAGCAGACCACGGACGCAAGTAGTCAGGGAATTTAAAATGAGCTAGTCCTTTCACCCGCACCCCACCCTTTCTTTTTCTATCTGGATAGGGCAAAACTTTTTTTTTATAATGATTGATGCTAGTAGTATATAATAGTATTTCCTAGATCAGGCCTCAGGCGGTGGAGCCGAGAGCCGACTCCGCCATCTTGGATTTGTGACGTCACGGCGGCAAAAATTCCTAAAAAGTCCTCAAAAATGACTCAAAATGACTCAAAATTTCCCGTTTTAAGAAAAAATTTCCCGTTTTCGAAGGAAAAATTCCCGTTTCGAGGGAAAATTTCCCGTTTTATTCCTCAAAAATCCCAGCGGCTAGAAATGTCCTGATAGAGGCTTAAGCATCCTTAACTCAAGCCTCAGTTAAGCCTCTATCAGGATGTGACCTTGACCTTTGACCTTGACCCCGACGGCCATCTTGGATCCACCATCTTGGATGACGTCATTTCTTTTTCTCGAACATTCCGGCATTGCGTTATCCGCCATTTTGAATTATGACGTCATCGTTGCAATTTACATTACGGCCGCCATCTTTAAATTTATTATCCGATTTTAATGAAAAAATTTTAAAATTATAAAAAACTAAATAATAAAATTTTTAATAAAATATTTATAAAAAACAAACATTTACGACACGGAGCTCGGAGTCCTCGGTTCGAACCCGACAGAGGCAAAAAAATTAAAAAATGACGACCGATCCTTCCCCCGCGGTGGACGCAGGCATACTGACTCCCTCCACTTTTTTTTCAAAGCATATATATATCGTCAGGTAGTATGACGTCATGTCCGCCATCTTGTCCTCGTCTGCTGGAAGCCATCATCAGTGTATCGTCGACGAGAGTGCGCTGACGCCATGTTAGTTTAATTCTTATCCGCTAGAGTGCAGTAATCATTTATTATTGCTGTGACACCCGACATCTTGTCATTTGGCCGCCATCTTGAAAATCCATAATTATTTAGCTAGAAATTCGGGAAAAATTCCAAAATTCATTAAATAAATTTGTAATCTATATACTGATCGATTAGGTCGACTAAGGTCCTTGGTACGATATAGGACGATGAAAAAAATTAAATATAACATCAATTTAACATAATAGTAACAGGTTCGAGGTATTAAACACCACAAGTTCTTTTACAAACATAATATTTATTACATAATTTCTATTCAACTACATGATCATTTGCGAAAGCCAGCAATCTTATAATCATTTAGTTCCGCAGCGGTGTGAAATTACTAATTCTTAGCTCCAATCGGTTTATACTAGACAGAGTCCAGCCAGAACCTTTACAGACATAGTCCACCTCTTCTTGACAGAGTTTCTGGATACCGTTTTTAACAGTTTGCTTCACATCGTTAGAACTGTAAATTACTGCAGCCGATGTCTTGAATGCACACTTCTTCACTTTGTCATCGAACGGATATGGCTTTCCATATATACAGTCCAACCACAAGTTATATTTCAAAGGTCCGTTTGTTGCTACATCATCAGTAAGCTGATTGATTATGTCCTCTCTGATATCATCAAGAAAATTACAAATGTCCTTCGATTCACCTAACGTATTTAAATAATAGTAGTCTTTCAATGTTCCACGAAATGCAGACTGCACCAAGTAGAAGCCATTATCGTTCACTTGTAATGCTCCGAACACAGTCTTAGGTTTAGTTCCATGTTCAGACGTCATACCAATCGGTTGCTGCACATCGGTTTTTTTGGTTGTACGCTTTCATGTCTCCAATCTAAAGCGAGGAGTCGAAATTTCTGCAGGTAGTTCAGCAGTAGGAGCACAGACTCCACCTTTACATTTTCGCATGATGTCGCAAACTGTCAATTCGAGTAAACCATTTAAGGCACTCATCACATCGAAACTTCATGCGAGAAGGATTCTTCGTGCATTTGCTCCGCTCATGTCTTCGTGCATCATGGGAAAATGCGAACGACGTATCACAGTAGCTGCAAGGATACCGTGGTGATGAAGACGATCCTTTCAGACCCGATCCAGATACTGACGTTGCCGCAGTTGCACCATCTCCAGGCATACTCTTATGAACATCAATGCATCGTTGTTGCGCCGAAACCTTTACTTTCTGCCGAACAGCAGGACCTTTGCATGCCTTCATGTGCGTTTTCATATTATCTTTTATGGCAAACTGCTTATGACATTTCTCACAAACAAACATTTTACGATATAGGTTCTTGGCACATTCGCTCCTCTCGTGTCGCCGAGCATTGCTGTTGTTTGAGAAAATCTTGTCGCAGTAACAGCACCGATGTTCGCTAGTTGTCAAATCAGCATCCATTGAAGTCTCCATTAATGGCGAACCAGCGTTCGCCGAGTTTCCCTGTGCAGACAGCACTAGCAGCATTAAAGTCTCTTCTGCTGGCGGTACCACGTCTGTTGAAGTCTCCTCCAGTGTTGACATCGACGTTGCCAACGGGATCTGCTCCACCATCGTCGACGTTGACGTCATGGTTCCCGCAGTCGATTGTACAACCTCCATCGAGTTCGTCGTTAAAGTCGGTAAAGATGCCATCGAGTTCGCAAGAACAGGTAATTACGTTATTAATGCACCAGAAGAAACAAACTAGGTGATCCTTACACCGACGACGTCAGTAACAAACTAAGCATCCTGTTGTCTAGAGCTCGCTTATATATACATGCACCGTATGGAACAATACGCTAGTCAAATCAAGAACCATTTACAATAATACTAGAGTCAAAACAACATTAAAAATAGAAGGACCATCAACGAAAAGGCAGCACATTTGGAAGCACCGACAACGAAAAGGCAGCACATTTGGAAGCACCGACAACGAAATGGCAGCACATTTGGAAGCACCGACAACGAAAAGGCAGCACATTTGGAAGCACCGACAACGAAAAGGCAGCACATTTGGAAGCACCGACAACGAAAAGGCAGCACATTTGGAAGCACCGACAACGAAAAGGCAGCACATTTGGAAGCACCGACAACGAAAAGGCAGCACATTTGGAAGCACCGACAACGAAAAGGCAGCACATTTGGAAGCACCGACTACGAAAAGGCAGCACATTTGGAAGCACCGACTACGAAAAGGCAGCACATTTGGAAGCACCGACAACGAAAAGGCAGCACATTTGGAAGCACCGACAACGTAAAGGCAGCACATTTGGAAGCACCGACAACGAAAAGGCAGCACATTTGGAAGCACCGACAACGAAAAGGCAGCACATTTGGAAGCACCGACAGCGAAAAGGCAGCACATTTGGAAGCACCGACAACGAAAAGGCAGCACATTTGGAAGCACCGCCAACGAAAAGGCAGCACATTTTGGATGCATCATCGAATAAGGAAGCACATTTGGAAGCTCCATCAACTAAAAAAGGCAAAAAGGAAGCACAAGTTACGAGATCTAAGTCTTAGTAAGAAATCATAATACAAGAAATAAAAACAGTACATTCTTATAATTTAAATTATTTATTTTATTGCTTTACATTATACAAATACAAGTAAAACAAGTCAATATTGTATGTAGCCAGCATTCCTCAGTTCCTTGAGTATGAAGGATATTTCTTTGATGCACGAATAGTTTCCTGCACAAAGCGAACCATGTAGAAGTCTTAGCCGGTCAACCAATATGTTTGGATCTTTCCATGATGTGTAATCATTCTCTTCTACCACCATCTTCCTTGCACCTTTATAATAAATATTATGATCTCTGGTGTCTTCCGTTTTACCACCAACCTCAGGGTTACTTTCATGTTGGAGACGGTGATCATCACAAGCTTGATCAGATTTATTTAATATATCACGTCGTTTCCATCGTTTCTATCTCAGGACACCGCCACATTCTTCGATCTTGGCAGCTTTAGGTGCTTCATCATAGTCTATGTCTTTGTCAACAGCCTCAGAGTCACTGTAACAATCACCGTAGAAGGAATCGTTTTCACCCAATTTACCGTAATAATTCGATGTTGATGATGTTGAAGTGTCTTCATCGTCTTCATGCTTCCTTTTTAGGAGTCCATCATTTTTACAAAGTAGGAAAGATCTACTTGAATTCGGCTGGAATATATTCTCACTTTTCACGTTAAGGATTCTTCCACTGTCTTCATTCTTCCGTAAATCATCAACCTTCTTCAATTTAAGTTCTTTGTCGAGATCGGAAGAGCCAAGAAAATTATTGTCGTAATGCAGATCACTCTTCCTTAGGCTAGTAGATCCATCGTTGTCCTCTAGCTTGTACGCAGGCTTGGCGCTACAAGTTCTGCCATGTCTTTTTAGGCTCTCTCTCCGCGTAAACGACTTGCTACATCGAACACAACTTATCATATTGCGCAGTGGATTTTTAACACAGTCATTCTTCTCGTGTTGTCTTTTATTCTTTCTCAAGATAAACTCTTTACTGCAAAACTTACACCTATGTTCTTTCGATACAGCGTCAGATCCCAAATCGGAATTCATATTAGTTACTGAGACTAATGCCAGATACCAATTGAGTGTTTTAAATTAGATTCAATACTTAAATAGAAATTTTTTCATATTTCATCAGCGAGAATTAATATATCTCATGCAAAAGTACTTTATGCATGTAGTTCTGCTTTTCAACAACAGATGTCGCCAAATGTTGCTTGCAGGTAAATAATATTTAGTTATTTTATGCGGGATGCGGGATGCTCACTATCGATCGCAAAAGAAGGATGGCTTCGTTAGACTCCAAGGAAAAGGAAGTTCGTCTTGCATGTTGGTGCTCCACAGATGTCTCATGGCGTAATATTAATTTGACTGAGTTATGATATTTGTTAATTCCACCTGATAAAAATATTGCAAGTTTTGATTTAGTAGCAGAAATTATCGAATTAAATGTAACTCCAAATAAAATGACATGTCTCATTAGAACAAAAAAAAATCCATGCAGAGAGCGGTTTCTCAGAATAGTCAGAAACACTTGAAGAAACCACAGGAATGATTGCAAGAACACGGGAAAAACCATCAAAATATTGTCAAGAATAATCAGGAGCACACTGAGGAAACCACCATAATATTAACAATAATAATCGGAAGCACACGGAGAAAACCATCATAATATTGACCAGATTAATCGGAAGCACACAGAGAAAACCACCACATGTTTTCTTTGATATCATAAAATTACAAGAAAAAATATTTAAAAATAAAAATAAATTAATAAAAAATTAAAAAAAATTAAAAAATGCATAAACAGTTTCTGCTAGCTTGTAAACTTATCATTGTTGAGCAAAGATAGAGTTATTGTACAAGCCAGAAATTTATGCATTTTTTAATTTTTTTTAATTTTTTATTAATTTATTTTTATTTTTAAATATTTTTTCTTGTAATTTTATGATATCAAAGAAAACATGTGGTGGTTTTCTCTGTGTGCTTCCGATTAATCTGGTCAATATTATGATGATTTTCTCCGTGTGCTTCCGATTATTATTGTTAATATTATGGTGGTTTCCTCAGTGTGCTCCTGATTATTCTTGACAATATTTTGATGGTTTTTCCCGTGTTCTTGCAATCATTCCTGTGGTTTCTTCAAGTGTTTCTGACTATTCTGAGAAACCGCTCTCTGCATGGATTTTTTTTTTGTTCTAATGAGACATGTCATTTTATTTGGAGTTACATTTAATTCGATAATTTCTGCTACTAAATCAAAACTTGCAATATTTTTATCAGGTGGAATTAACAAATATCATAACTCAGTCAAATTAATATTACGCCATGAGACATCTGTGGAGCACCAACATGCAAGACGAACTTCCTTTTCCTTGGAGTCTAACGAAGCCATCCTTCTTTTGCGATCGATAGTGAGCATCCCGCATCCCGCATAAAATAACTAAATATTATTTACCTGCAAGCAACATTTGGCGACATCTGTTGTTGAAAAGCAGAACTACATGCATAAAGTACTTTTGCATGAGATATATTAATTCTCGCTGATGAAATATGAAAAAATTTCTATTTAAGTATTGAATCTAATTTAAAACACTCAATTGGTATCTGGCATTAGTCTCAGTAACTAATATGAATTCCGATTTGGGATCTGACGCTGTATCGAAAGAACATAGGTGTAAGTTTTGCAGTAAAGAGTTTATCTTGAGAAAGAATAAAAGACAACACGAGAAGAATGACTGTGTTAAAAATCCACTGCGCAATATGATAAGTTGTGTTCGATGTAGCAAGTCGTTTACGCGGAGAGAGAGCCTAAAAAGACATGGCAGAACTTGTAGCGCCAAGCCTGCGTACAAGCTAGAGGACAACGATGGATCTACTAGCCTAAGGAAGAGTGATCTGCATTACGACAATAATTTTCTTGGCTCTTCCGATCTCGACAAAGAACTTAAATTGAAGAAGGTTGATGATTTACGGAAGAATGAAGACAGTGACAGAATCCTTAACGTGAAAAGTGAGAATATATTCCAGCCGAATTCAAGTAGATCTTTCCTACTTTGTAAAAATGATGGACTCCTAAAAAGGAAGCATGAAGACGATGAAGACACTTCAACATCATCAACATCGAATTATTACGGTAAATTGGGTGAAAACGATTCCTTCTACGGTGATTGTTACAGTGACTCTGAGGCTGTTGACAAAGACATAGACTATGATGAAGCACCTAAAGCTGCCAAGATCGAAGAATGTGGCGGTGTCCTGAGACCGAAACGATGGAAACGACGTGATATATTAAATAAATCTGATCAAGCTTGTGATGATCACCGTCTCCAACATGAAAGTAACCCTGAGGTTTGTGGTAAAACGGAAGACACCAGAGATCATAATATTTATTATAAAGGTGCAAGGAAGATGGTGGTAGAAGAGAATGATTACACATCATGGAAAGATCCAAACATATTGGTTGACCGGCTAAGACTTCTACATGGTTCGCTTTGTGCAGGAAACTATTCGTGCATCAAAGAAATATCCTTCATACTCAAGGAACTGAGGAATGCTGGCTACATACAATATTGACTTGTTTTACTTGTATTTGTATAATGTAAAGCAATAAAATAAATAATTTAAATTATAAGAATGTACTGTTTTTATTTCTTGTATTATGATTTCTTACTAAGACTTAGATCTCGTAACTTGTGCTTCCTTTTTGCCTTTTTTAGTTGATGGAGCTTCCAAATGTGCTTCCTTATTCGATGATGCATCCAAAATGTGCTGCCTTTTCGTTGGCGGTGCTTCCAAATGTGCTGCCTTTTCGTTGTCGGTGCTTCCAAATGTGCTGCCTTTTCGCTGTCGGTGCTTCCAAATGTGCTGCCTTTTCGTTGTCGGTGCTTCCAAATGTGCTGCCTTTTCGTTGTCGGTGCTTCCAAATGTGCTGCCTTTACGTTGTCGGTGCTTCCAAATGTGCTGCCTTTTCGTTGTCGGTGCTTCCAAATGTGCTGCCTTTTCGTAGTCGGTGCTTCCAAATGTGCTGCCTTTTCGTTGTCGGTGCTTCCAAATGTGCTTCCTTTTCGTTGTCGGTGCTTCCAAATGTGCTGCCTTTTCGTTGTCGGTGCTTCCAAATGTGCTGCCTTTTCGTTGTCGGTGCTTCCAAATGTGCTGCCTTTACGTTGTGGGTGCTTCCAAATGTGCTGCCTTTACGTTGACAATGCTTCCAAATGTGCTGCCTTTTCGATGACGGTGCTTCCAAATGTGCTGCCTTTTCGTAGTCGGTGCTTCCAAATGTGCTGCCTTTACGTTGTCGGTGCTTCCAAATGTGCTGCCTTTACGTTGTCGGTGCTTCCAAATGTGCTGCCTTTTCGTTGTCGGTGCTTCCAAATGTGCTGCCTTTAGTTGTCGGTGCTTCCAAATGTGCTGCCTTTTCGTTGATGGTCCTTCTATTTTTAATGTTGTTTTGACTCTAGTATTATTGTAAATGGTTCTTGATTTGACTAGCGTATTGTTCCATACGGTGCATGTATATATAAGCGAGCTCTAGACAACAGGATGCTTAGTTTGTTACTGACGTCGTCGGTGTAAGGATCACCTAGTTTGTTTCTTCTGGTGCATTAATCACGTAATTACCTGTTCTTGCGAACTCGATGGCATCTTTACCGACTTTAACGACGAACTCGATGGAGGTTGTACCATCGACTGCGGGAACCATGACGTCAGCGTCGACGATGGTGGAGCAGATCCCGTTGGCAACGTCGATGTCAACACTGGAGGAGACTTCAACAGACGTGGTACCGCCAGCAGAAGAGACTTTAATGCTGCTAGTGCTGTCTGCACAGAGAAACTCGGCGAACGCTGGTTCGCCATCAATGGAGACTTCAATGGATGCTGATTTGACAACTAGCGAACATCGGTGCTGTTACTGCGACAAGATTTTCTCAAACAACAGCAATGCTCGGCGACACGAGAGGAGCGAATGTGCCAAGAACCTATATCGTAAAATGTTTGTTTGTGAGAAATGTCATAAGCAGTTTGCCAGAAAAGATAATATGAAAACGCACATGAAGGCATGCAAAGGTCCTGCTGTTCGGCAGAAAGTAAAGGTTTCGGCGCAACAACGATGCATTGATGTTCATAAGAGTATGCCTGGAGATGGTGCAACTGCGGCAACGTCAGTATCTGGATCGGGTCTGAAAGGATCGTCTTCATCACCACGGTATCCTTGCAGCTACTGTGATACGTCGTTCGCATTTTTCCATGATGCACGAAGACATGAGCGGAGCAAATGCACGAAGAATCCTTCTCGCATGAAGTTTCGATGTGATGAGTGCCTTAAATGGTTTACTCGAATTGACAGTTTGCGACATCATGCGAAAAAATGTAAAGGTGGAGTCTGTGCTCCTACTGCTGAACTACCTGCAGAAATTTCGACTCCTCGCTTTAGATTGGAGACATGAAAGCGTACAACCAAAAAAACCGATGTGCAGCAACCGATTGGTATGACGTCTGAACATGGAACTAAACCTAAGACTGTGTTCGGAGCATTACAAGTGAACGATAATGGCTTCTACTTGGTGCAGTCTGCATTTCGTGGAACATTGAAAGACTACTATTATTTAAATACGTTAGGTGAGTCGAAGGACATTTGTAATTTTCTTGATATCAGAGAGGACATAATCAATCAGCTTACTGATGATGTAGCAACAAACGGACCTTTGAAATATAACTTGTGGTTGGACTGTATATATGGAAAGCCATATCCGTTCGATGACAAAGTGAAGAAGTGTGCATTCAAGACATCGGCTGCAGTAATTTACAGTTCTAACGATGTGAAGCAAACTGTTAAAAACGGTATCCAGAAACTTTGTCAAGAAGAGGTGGACTATGTCTGTAAAGGTTCTGGCTGGACTCTGTCTAGTATAAACCGATTGGAGCTAAGAATTAGTAATTTCACACCGCTGCGGAGCTAAATGATTATAAGATTGCTGGCTTTCGCAAATGATCATGTAGTTGAATAGAAATTATGTAATAAATATTATGTTTGTAAAAGAACTTGTGGTGTTTAATTCCTCGAACCTGTTACTATTATGTTAAATTGATGTTATATTTAATTTTTTTGCATCGTCCTAGAACGTACCAAGGACCTTAGTTGACCTAATCGATCAGTATATAGATTACAAATTTATTTAATGAATTTTGGAATTTTTCCCGAATTTCTAGCTAAATAATTATGGATTTTCAAGATGGCGGCCAAATGACAAGATGTCGGGTGTCACAGCAATAATAAATGATTACTGCACTCTAGCGGATAAGAATTAAACTAACATGGCGTCAGCGCACTCTCGTCGACGATAAACTGATGATGGCTTCCAGCAGACGAGGACAAGATGGCGGACATGACGTCATACTACCTGACGATATATATATGCTTTGAAAAAAAAGTGGAGGGAGTCAGTATGCCTGCGTCCACCGCGGGGGAAGGATCGGTCATCATTTTTTAATTTTTTTGCCTCTGTCGGGTTCGAACCGAGGACTCCGAGCTCCGTGTCGTAAATGTTTGTTTTTTATAAATATTTTATTAAAAATTTTATTATTTAATTTTTTTATAATTTTAAAATTTTTTCATTAAAATTGGATAATAAATTTAAAGATGGCGGCCGTAACGTAAATTGCAACGATGACGTCATAATTCAAAATGGCGGATAACGCAATGCCGGAATGTTCGAGAAAAAGAAATGACGTCATCCAAGATGGTGGATCCAAGATGGCCGTCGGGGTCAAGGTCAAAGGTCAAGGTCACATCCTGATAAGAGGCTTAACTGAGGCTTGAGTTAAGGATGCTTAAGCCTCTATCAGGACATTTCTAGCCGCTGGGATTTTTGAGGAATAAAACGGGAAATTTTCCCTCGAAACGGGAATTTTTCCCTCGAAAACGGGAAATTTTTTCTTAAAACGGGAAATTTTGAGTCATTTTGAGTCATTTTTGAGGACTTTTGAGGAATTTTTGCCGCCGTGACGTCACAAATCCAAGATGGCGGAGTCGGCTCTCGGCTCCACCGCCTGAGGCCTGATCTAGGAAATACTATTATATACTACTGATGCTAATTCTTTGCTGATGTGTATTTTCATTATATTTGTGTAACGATACTCATTTCATGACGGCATCTTTACATTAGACTGACATTCCATTTTTGCTGAACGATAGTGCCATAAATCCCACAAAAGGCTGCAAGTTTGCATGAAATGTAGAGAAGAATTCGTCCTTTCACGAAACAGCAACTCGTTACATACTATCCAAGCTTTTTCGAAACATTTACTGATATATCCTTGTGAGTTTGTAAGTACTGTTGTAAGTTTTTAGTAGCTGTGATATATTTATAAGTTAAAACTTAATGTGATATATTTGTTAGTGTATAGGCACTGTGATAATTTTTTTTAAAAAATAAAATTGCAAGATTTATCTTGGAATATTTTTTAAAAAAATTGGTAAACAACCATATTAAGAGTACAGCAAAAACATTAAGTAGATTTCGAAGATAGACAACCTATTGTATTCGTTACCATGATGTGACGTCCGGAAAATCTTTACATTTTTTTTTCGTTTCATGGGCCATACGTCATATACCCAGTAACCATCGTCATCTCAAAAGTATACGTATATATATGTATATATATATGTATATTTATATATTTATGAACACGACTACTGACGTAATTTTCTACAAGTCACTTCTCTACTGATACATAAAACAAAGTGTCGAGTTCGTTAATGGGCAACATCCGACCAAAGGGGTACAAAGTCTCAGGCCGAATATGATATTTCATTTCCTTCTGGATCAATCATTTCATCAATGTTTTGTTATGACGTTGTCACGTTTAACTATCGTCCGTAAACCGACTCTACAGACAACCATTTTTTTCGTTTGTAGTTATTCTTCGAAATTTATTATAATCGGAAACCCAAATACTATGCTTCCATGCAGTCAGACTTTCGTCAAAACAAACTATGCCTTCAACGGGGCTAAAATTTCCAAAACTACTAGTCCGTCCATGTCTGGTGGGAAACGCGGCAAACGTTTTCGGTGGGTTTTCTCGAGGTACCCCTCCCACACAGCCCGTCACTGCTTTATGTAGGGCCTTGTTCCCGCCAACCGAATGGCACTGGAACCTCGGTTGATCACAGAGGCACTTGCTCAGGACTCTTCCTTGCCCCATCTCTATGTGTCCACATGACCCTCACATAGCAACGCAAATAATATTAACTCAGGTACAACAAACTACAAGTAAATATGCACTGCACTTTTTCCCCGTGCAAAGTGCAGATAAGGCTCCAACACTTTTTATTTTGGTTGAGGTTGTGCCTTTTGATAAAGGGAAACTCATAAAAGTATTTAATGAAGCATTCAGCTAGAAAAAAAAAATATTTGTAGGGGTAAAATATCCCTGTATTATTATTATTATGCGAAAAGGAAAAGAAAAAAATTACGCCTTCTGGCACCGGGATATGCTCGACATACTTCTAATCGCGTGGCGCGAGCCGACAGGCTACGCCACGGTGAAAGATAGTGATGGTGAGGGGGGAAAGAGATAAGATAGTCGCCCTCGACACGTAGCGGGACAAGAGGACGGTGAATGACCGACCTTGGGCAAGCGGTCGCAGTTGCCAGGGGGGGGGGGGAGGGGGGGGTGGAAGTGTAGTGGTGACCCGAAGATAGTCACATATGTGAGATAACGCACACTGCCTGCGCGGACAGCGCGGACGTAGCACCGACAAGGCCCCGCGGTGTCTTAACACAGCGCGCAAAGTGAAGGAACAGGGCAACTTTAAAATCAAAATAATCTAAATATTCAAAGCGCAAATTACTACAGGGTATACCAGCGATCAGTTCACAATGTTAATAATACATAATTGAAATCCCTTTTTTTTTGGTATGCCTACTTGACTTAGGTATGCCTTAAAACCAAACCATGCTCTGCTATCATTTGATATGCCCCTCGTGTCATAAAATTATATTATTTTTATTTAATAAAAAAAAGCCTAGGAAACAGCTGAGCAAAATTATAAAAAAAATACAAGTATTACCAGAGGGTGCACGAGGTGGAGAACAAGACAATTTTATACTTCCTGCACCAGCAACTTGGGAGCTAGTGGATCGTTTAAATAGATATAGGTAAATGATAAATAAATGAACACTACATAAGTAGATTGGTCTATAGGTTTCCTGTTTTATTTAAAAAGGCAAAATAAATATGTTTTCCCTTTGTTTTGGTTTCACAATAAAATAGTATTAATAATATATTAAAGTTATTAAAAGGGGGCAGGCCCGATATTATTAAAATATGTTATACCAGTGGTTCCCAACCTGGGAGCGATCACCCCCAAGTGGGCGATTTGGGTTATCAGGGGGCAATAAATAAGTGGGGGGTGATTTGGGGGCGATGAGTATTCAAAGGCGGAAAAATTAAAATAAATACTGTACAATACTAGTTACATGAGTCACTAGCTATTCTTAGCCGGCGAGTTCACTGCACTCACCCCTCTCCACAGTCACCCACCTGTTGTTGCTCAGCGTGGCCGACTGGTGACTCAACCCCCTCCCTCTCCAGCTATCACAACACACTTGCCATTGACCTATATTCGTCTTTAGTCTTCACCAGTCTTTGTGTGCCTCACCATCAGTTTTTGAGTGTATATTTTCTGCTTTTGTGCATTTGTTTTGAAGTGTAGAAGTTCGTACACAATGGAATCAAAAAAGAAGAAGTGTCGTCAATACTCAGCTGAGTATTTAAAATTCAGTTTTATCGCGTCACCGCAAAATGTGCAGTTTCCACATTATCTTTTGTGCGATGATACATTTACTAGTAATGAAGCCATGAAGCCTTCGCGAATGAAAGATCATTTATCAAGAGTACACAGTGATAAAGTGAGTAAAGAACTTAGTTAATTTTAACACCCCAGAGCTAAAGCTGATAAACGGACTAATGTGAGTGAATTATTTAAAAAAAAACATGCAAACGATCTTGACAAAGGTCTTCTTGCTTCTTACGAGGTGTCTTTATTGATCGCTAAATGTGGTAAACCTCACACAATTGGCGAGACTCTTGTTATTGTTGAAATCATGCTAGGCGAGGTCTCTAGTAATAAGATGTCAGACGGTTCCTTTGATCAACAATACTGTTTCCAGGCGAATTGACGAAATGGCCACGGACGTTGAATCCAAACCAATTAGTTGAAAAAAAAGTAAATTTGCATTGCAGATTGATGAATCAACTGTAATTAATAACAAAACAATTTTATTAGCTTATGTGAGGGTTATCAATGAACAAAAGGAAATTAACGAGGAAATGTTATTTGCTAGAACTTTGATAACTGATACGAAGGGATCGTCGATTTTTAAAGCGGAGCAAGGTTAATTTGAGGAAAAAAAGATTCCTCTAAAAAACGTGAGTGCTTGCGCAACAGATGGTGCTCCTGCCATATTAGGTCGTCATGCTGGGTTTCTAGCCCACCTTAGGAAAGAAGTGCCAGAGGTCATCACTATTCACTGTGTCATTCATCGTCAACACTTAGCTGCGAAAAAATTGAGTGGTGTCCTGCATGAAACCCTACAACTGGTTATTGCTGGTGTTAACAAGATCAAAGCTAATCCCCTCAATGACCGTTTGTTCCGACAACTTTGCCATGAAAATGATGAGGAATTCGAACGTTTGCTTCTACATACGGACGTGAGGTGGCTTTCCAAAGGAAACTGTTTGCGCTGTTTCTTCGAATTATTTGACACGGTTACAGAGTTTCTTGACACGTCTGATCCGGTTTTAAGTGAGAATTTGAAGCAACACAAGTTTGAACTTGCGTACCTTACAGATATTTTTGAAAAAATAAACGAAGTCAATATAAGGCTTCAAGGAAACAAGATAAACCTTATCAAGGTCAAAGGAATTATTTCATCATTCATCGCCAAGTTTGATATTCTTAAGGTAAATATTGGCCGTAAAGAGCTGATTCAGTTTTCGACTCTTAAATAGTGTTCTGTGTCAGTTAACGAGATTCCTGAACTCCCGGAAGACAAAATCAAATTATTACTGATCACCTTGACTAGTTAAAAACTGACATGCAATCAAGATTTGAATATTTGATCCAGTTACAATTTCTGGATTGGATTCTAGATCCATTCTCGTTTGAAGCTGTGGATAAGCTTGATAACTCTTTGCAGACGGAGTTTCTAGATCTGAAGTATGACTGTGAGGCGAAAATCATTTTCAAGCAGAGCAGTTACGAGTTAGCACAACTGTGGGGAAAAACTGAACCACTTCTCATCTCGTTGCCGTCAACATATTTAGTTGAAAAAGGATTTAGTTCTGTTGTTCAGATACTCATAAAACAAAGAAATAAGTTGGACATTT
This sequence comes from Bacillus rossius redtenbacheri, assembly GCF_032445375.1. NCBI lineage: Eukaryota > Metazoa > Arthropoda > Insecta > Phasmatodea > Bacillidae > Bacillus > Bacillus rossius. The sequence goes on along the minus strand of NC_086332.1, from coordinate 87,359,119 downwards.
GCCTAAAAGGAGACTTGCGTCTGAACATGACGAACATAAAGCCGTATATTCAAGCTTTAACTGAAATCCACCAAGCACAAGTCAGCCATTGAAAAGGTAAAATAAAACAATAACAAAGTTTTCAAACTTTCAATTGACCTTGAATGATTGCTACAGCTGTTTCCAGAGTTAATAAAGTTATTTGAATAATTTTTTTTCAAATTTTAACTGTCAACTTTCTTAATTTTTCCAGATTCCAATTTAAAAATGAAAACATGTACTCCTGTTTTTTTTAATGTATGTTAATGATCTTAGTTCTTTGTTCTCAAAAATAAATCTGTAAAAAATGTACATTTGAATTTTTTTTATATTTTATTTAAGAGTGACCAGATAAAACTGCTTTGGTTGTTTTTTATATACGGTAATAAAATTGTTTAAATGTTTAAATAAATAAAACTTTTTTCACTTTTTACAGTTTACTTCAAATTTAAGTTAGGCATACAATGAAATTGAAAAAAGGGGGGGGGGGGGGATAGGTGTTAGTCAACCTCCAGAAAGGGGAGATGAACCACAAAAGGTTGGGAACCACTATACTGTTAACAACACAAAATTACATTTTATAGCAGGTTAGGTTCGTCTACTCATTGCTGTAACAATTTCACATATTCTTATTTGATAAGTTCTCTATGGCACTGCTTGCTGGTATTTATTAAGGTAAGTTATTTCGTTGCTTGTAGGGAGAAGTTAAATTTTAGATATCACCCGGGGCTTCAAGTTGGACATCTGGCCGGGAGGAAGCTCTTCTTAGAGAGAAATTAAGCTGGAGGTCCTGGACAACATGATGGGTGCAATTTCGGCGCCCAAATGTTGGACTCTGTCTGAAACACAAGCCAAATTCCAACGAATTAGACCTGCTTCCAGACAGTCAAACACAGTCGGCGCGAAAAGGCCAACAAACGGGAATTCGGGGAGGAAAAGTATACCGAAGTAAATCACCAAACAGGGTGTAGCTCCTGGGCTCAGGAAATGTCTCGCGCTGACATACGAAAGGCGCGGACCGAGAATTGTGCGGATGACGCGGCAGAAATAATCATTTAGTAAGATAAAAAAATTAATAAACTTTAAACTAAAACATGACTTGTTTTCTAATTACTACGACTGACTGGCTACTACTGAATTTTGAAGCTGGGATCACATACCTTAACACAGCTGACCATTCCTTATTCGAACGAGTTCGTCATTGCCGCGAAATATCCTCTTAACAGAGGTGACGCCGTAAGTAGCCGAAGTCAGAGTGCCGGCGATGACGGCCAAAACTCCTAATTAAAACGGGCGGTCGGCCCTAGGGAAAAAGAGGGGGAAGGTTCGGCTCTGGGCCGAATACTTCCGGAGGTGACCGAGGTGGTCGTAACCACGACTTCAGTTGTTTGCGCCGCAGGGTGACTGCTGCGGTCTCTACCGGCAGGCACAGAAAGCAACATACAATCGACTTTTACAGGACGCGAGTAGGAAGCATATGGCCTTATGACACAGCCGGAGCTGCTCTCTGGTGTCCTAAAGGAGGACAGAAGGGGGGGGGGTGTTATCAAGTTCACCACTAGGTGTCGTGGGCATCAGCTCCACTCGCTGGCGACAAGAGAAGAAGTTACTGTTTCTGCCACTAGATGTCGTGGGTGGTCTTTCTATGCACATTTTTTTCTATGTTAAATCGTCCTTGAAGTCGGCCACCGCCTGGCAGGTTCACGTCAGGTCAATGATCTTGGGCTAAATTCTGAGAATCAAGGTGAGTAGCTGTGGGGGAGAGGGGGTATAAAAAACGCAACTGGGCTGGGAACAGGGGTCCACGGGATCCTCGTTCGTGCCGAGACTCGCTAGTCTCAGCGGGTCTCTGAGAAATAGAGCTTGCAGGCCAGAAGCTGCTCTATGCGATTTTAGTCAAGAAGAGAAATAATGTTACAGGCCGGGAACGTGACTGTAAGCGGGAGAAATTTCATACGGGCTGCTAACGTCTACATTAGACTTGCAAAAGATCAGATTGGTCCCTGAGAAAAGGAGCTTCGGTCCACTGGCACAAAGTTTAACTAAGTAGAGTACACCAGCCTAACAAAGTGTAAATCGCCCTTTTGTAACCAAATTATATAGAAAATAAAATTTCCAAACATAATCTAAAATTATAATAACAATTAAAAAAAAGTGCCGAAATAACTAATTTCCGGCACAATGTTATTGTTTCAAAACCAGAAAAAAAAATTGGTATAGCAGTGCAATGAATGTATGTGTAAGTATGTGTATATATGTAATACATATATATAATACATATGTAGTCCGGGCAATCGTGTGCTCGATTGACACACATCGACCACCAAGGGTGCAAAACTGTAGGATTCGCATGGGGAGCCAGCGGAAATTTGAAAAAAAGGGGGGGGGGGGACCAGCCCGAGAGTTTTTCCCCTGGGTTTTAACCGAACGTTATCTCTGGATACGGTTCTTGTATGTTTTATAGTGCCCATATTTTGGCCTGTATGCATGCAATAAGCAGAAGACTATAATATATACAATAAAAGTTCCCATGAAACTCAGTTGTGGCATTTATATTTATCCACCTCAACTCAAAGTCACAATTTTACAATTGTAAGCAGGCCCCCTCAGTAAGGGGCTTATTAATTTCATGGAGGGGGGATCTGCGCACATGTCGACCACTACATTTGCATTTGAAAGACCTTAAAAATGAAGTGTTGAAAACAGGTAATAATTATGGAAAAACTGAACAATGAGAATCAACGCAGTGTGCGAACGCCCTGTCCACTGTGTGGATCATTGTACGGTAGGCCAGTAAAAATAAAGATAAATCAATAATTTCACCGGAATGTATTTAATTAAGTGAACAAGTGAGGTTGAGGAGGTTCACACGACGAGGGTGCAGGGAGACGCGGGTGCTGGCATGAGGGCGGAGCTCAGTACTGGTGGTTGGCCACGTACAGCCCCTGGCCTGCTGCGCCGCCCGCCACGGCACCAGGAGTGTACAGGCCGCGCGCCGCCTGGCTGTTGGCCGCGGCCCTCGTTATCAGCTCCATCTGGGCCTGCATCTTGTTCTCGTCGCGGCCCCCCCACGCGCGCAGCACGGACGCCTGCAGCGCGCGGCCGTAGCTGAAGGTGAGCGGCCACGGCGAGCGGCCGGGGCACTTGTTGATGGCGTTCAGGTGCACCGTAGCATCCTCCTCGCTCTGGCCGCCCGACAAGAAGGCCACCCCCGCCAGCGCCGGGGGCAGCGTCCTGCGTAGCGCCGTCGCCGTGGCCATGGCCACCTGGTCTGGCGTCGCCTTCATGGGGCTCGCCTGGCCCGGGGTCACCATGTTCACCTGCGCCACATCGGTCCCACATCTCCTGCCGTTACTTCCTTCTCTCATTCATTCTGTCCTCGCCATCACCACTACAACTGTTACACTGCCGTTACTTCCTACTCTCATTCATTCTGTCCTCACTACTACCACTACAACTGTTACACTGCCGTTACTTCCTTCTCTCATTCATTCTGTCCTCGCCCTCACCACTACAACTGTTACACTGCCGTTACTTCCTACTCTCATTCATTCTGTCCTCGCTATCACCACTAGAACTGTTACACTGACGTTACTTCCTTCTCTCATTCATTCTGTCCTCGCCATCACCGCTACAACTGTTACACGGCCGTTACTTCCTTCTCTTATTCATTATGTCCTCGCTATCACCACTACTACTGTTTCACTGCCATTCCTTCCTTCTCTCATTCATTCTGTCCTCGCCATCACCACTACAACTGTTACACTGCCATTACTACGTTTTCTCATTCATTCTGTCATCGCTACTACCACTACAACTGTTACACTGAAGTTACTTCCTTCTCTCATTCATTCTGTCCTCGCCATCACCACTACAACTGTTATACTGCCGTTACATCCTTCTCTCATTAATTCTGTCCTCGCCATCACCACTACAACTGTTACACTGCTGTTACTTCCTTCTCTCATTCATTCTGTCCTCGCTATCACCACTACAACTGTTACACTGCCATTACTTCCTTGTCTCATTCATTCTGTCATCGCTACTACCACTACAACTGTTACACTGAAGTTACTTCCTTCTCTCATTCATTCTGTCATCGCCATCACCACTACAACTGTTACATTGCCGTTACTTCCTTCTCTCATTTATTCTGTCCTCTCTATCACCACTACTACTGTTACACTGCCGTTACTTCCTTCTCTCATTCATTCTGTCCTCGCCATCACCACTACAACTATTATACTGCCGTTACTTCATTCTCTCATTCATTCTGTTCTCGCCATCACCACTACAACTGTTACACTGCCGTTACTTCCTTCTCTCATTCATTCTGTCCTCCCCATCACCACTACAACTGTTATACTGCCGTTCCTTCCTTCTCTCATTCATTCTGTCATCGCTACTACCACTACAACTCTTACACTGATGTTTCTTCCTTCTCTCATTCATTCTGTTATCGCTATCACCACTACAACTATTTCATTGCCGTAACTTCCTTCTCTTATTTATTCTGTTCTCGCTATCACCACTACTACTGTTACACTGCCGTTCATTCTTTCTCTCATTCATTCTGTTCTCGCCATCACCACTACAACTGTTACACTGCCGTTACTTCCTTCTCTCATTCATTTTGTCCTCCCCATCACCACTACAACTGTTATACTGCCGTTCCTTCATTCTCTCATTCATTCTGTCCACGCTATCACCACTAGAACTGTTACACTGACGTTACTTCCTTCTCTCATTCATTCTGTCCTCGCCATCACCGCTACAACTGTTACACGGCCGTTACTTCCTTCTCTTATTCATTATGTCCTCGCTATCACCACTACTACTGTTTCACTGCCATTCCTTCCTTCTCTCATTCATTCTGTCCTCGCCATCACCACTACAACTGTTACACTGCCATTACTACGTTTTCTCATTCATTCTGTCATCGCTACTACCACTACAACTGTTACACTGAAGTTACTTCCTTCTCTCATTCATTCTGTCCTCGCCATCACCACTACAACTGTTATACTGCCGTTACATCCTTCTCTCATTAATTCTGTCCTCGCCATCACCACTACAACTGTTACACTGCTGTTACTTCCTTCTCTCATTCATTCTGTCCTCGCTATCACCACTACAACTGTTACACTGCCATTACTTCCTTGTCTCATTCATTCTGTCATCGCTACTACCACTACAACTGTTACACTGAAGTTACTTCCTTCTCTCATTCATTCTGTCATCGCCATCACCACTACAACTGTTACATTGCCGTTACTTCCTTCTCTCATTTATTCTGTCCTCTCTATCACCACTACTACTGTTACACTGCCGTTACTTCCTTCTCTCATTCATTCTGTCCTCGCCATCACCACTACAACTATTATACTGCCGTTACTTCATTCTCTCATTCATTCTGTTCTCGCCATCACCACTACAACTGTTACACTGCCGTTACTTCCTTCTCTCATTCATTCTGTCCTCCCCATCACCACTACAACTGTTATACTGCCGTTCCTTCCTTCTCTCATTCATTCTGTCATCGCTACTACCACTACAACTCTTACACTGATGTTTCTTCCTTCTCTCATTCATTCTGTTATCGCTATCACCACTACAACTATTTCATTGCCGTAACTTCCTTCTCTTATTTATTCTGTTCTCGCTATTACCACTACTACTGTTACACTGCCGTTCATTCTTTCTCTCATTCATTCTGTTCTCGCCATCACCACTACAACTGTTACACTGCCGTTACTTCCTTCTCTCATTCATTTTGTCCTCCCCATCACCACTACAACTGTTATACTGCCGTTCCTTCATTCTCTCATTCATTCTGTCCACGCTATCACCACAACTACTGTTTCACTGACGTTACTTCCTTCTCTCGTTCATTCTGTCATCGCTACTACCACTACAACTCTTACACTGACGTTTCTTCCTTCTCTCATTCATTCTGTTCTCGCTATCACCACTACAACTATTTCATTGCCGTAACTTCCTTCTCTTATTTATTCTGTTCTCGCTATCACCACTACTACTGTTACACTGCCGTTCATTCTTTCTCTCATTCATTCTGTTCTCGCCATCACCACTACAACTGTTACACTGCCGTTACTTCCTTCTCTCATTCATTTTGTCCTCCCCATCACCACTACAACTGTTATACTGCCATTCCTTCATTCTCTCATTCATTCTGTCCACGCTATCACCACAACTACTGTTTCACTGACGTTACTTCCTTCTCTCGTTCATTCTGTCATCGCTACTACCACTACAACTCTTACACTGACGTTTCTTCCTTCTCTCATTCATTCTGTTCTTGCTATCACCACTACAACTATTTCATTCCCGTTACTTCCTTCTCTTATTTATTCTGTTCTCGCTATCACCACTACTACTGTTACACTGCCGTTCCTTACTTCTTTCATTCATTCTTTCCTCGCCATCACCACTACAACTGTTACACTGCTGTTACTTCCTTCTCTCATTCATTCTGTTCTCGCCATCACCACTACAACTGTTACACTGCCGTTACTTCCATCTCTCATTCATTCTGTCCTCCCTATCACCCCTACAACTGTTATACTGCCGTTCCTTCATTCTCTTATTCATTCTGTCCTCGCCATCACTGCTACCACTGTTACACAGCCGTTACTTCCTTCTCTCATTCATTCTGTACTCGCCATCACCGCTACAACTGTTATACTGCCGTTCCTTCATTCTCTCATTCATTCTGTCCTCGCTATCACCACTAGAACTGTTACACTGACGTTACTTCCTTCTCTCATTCATTCTGTCCTCGCCATCACCGCTACAACTGTTACACGGCCGTTACTTCCTTCTCTTATTCATTATGTCCTCGCTATCACCACTACTACTGTTTCACTGCCATTCCTTCCTTCTCTCATTCATTCTGTCCTCGCCATCACCACTACAACTGTTACACTGCCATTACTACGTTTTCTCATTCATTCTGTCATCGCTACTACCACTACAACTGTTACACTGAAGTTACTTCCTTCTCTCATTCATTCTGTCCTCGCCATCACCACTACAACTGTTATACTGCCGTTACATCCTTCTCTCATTAATTCTGTCCTCGCCATCACCACTACAACTGTTACACTGCTGTTACTTCCTTCTCTCATTCATTCTGTCCTCGCTATCACCACTACAACTGTTACACTGCCATTACTTCCTTGTCTCATTCATTCTGTCATCGCTACTACCACTACAACTGTTACACTGAAGTTACTTCCTTCTCTCATTCATTCTGTCATCGCCATCACCACTACAACTGTTACATTGCCGTTACTTCCTTCTCTCATTTATTCTGTCCTCTCTATCACCACTACTACTGTTACACTGCCGTTACTTCCTTCTCTCATTCATTCTGTCCTCGCCATCACCACTACAACTATTATACTGCCGTTACTTCATTCTCTCATTCATTCTGTTCTCGCCATCACCACTACAACTGTTACACTGCCGTTACTTCCTTCTCTCATTCATTCTGTCCTCCCCATCACCACTACAACTGTTATACTGCCGTTCCTTCCTTCTCTCATTCATTCTGTCATCGCTACTACCACTACAACTCTTACACTGATGTTTCTTCCTTCTCTCATTCATTCTGTTATCGCTATCACCACTACAACTATTTCATTGCCGTAACTTCCTTCTCTTATTTATTCTGTTCTCGCTATCACCACTACTACTGTTACACTGCCGTTCATTCTTTCTCTCATTCATTCTGTTCTCGCCATCACCACTACAACTGTTACACTGCCGTTCCTTCATTCTCTCATTCATGCTGCCCTCGCTATCACCACTACAGCTATTTCATTGCCGTTACTTCCTTATCTTATTTATTCTGTTCTCGCTATCACCACTAATACTGTTACACTGCCGTTCCTTCATTCTCTCATTCATTCTGTCCTCGCTATCACCACAACTACTGTTACACTGATGTTACTTCCTTCTCTCATTTATTCTGTCATCGCTACTACCACTACAACTCTTACACTGACGTTTCTTCCTTTTCTCATTCATTCTGTTATCGCTATCACCACTACAACTATTTCATTGCCGTTTCTTCCTTCTCTTATTTATTCTGTTCTCACTATCACCACTACAACTGTTAGACTGACGTTCCTCCTCGTATTGACCACTACAACAATTACATACTCTTTCCCTAGGTTTATTCTCTTTCCTCTTGCTCCGGCTGTTTAACCTCTAGGAGGAAGCCACTGATTGTTCAACGGGGGCGGATGTGTTGTAGTTACACTAGGCCTCCTAGATTTCGTAGTTAAGCCACACGATCATATATTATATACATGCATGTCTAACTTTGCTAAGTATTAACCTTTAAGGGGCCCGCCTCGTCAGGGGTGTATCTATGTTTGTGATGATAAGGATGATAAGCGCGATGCAAGCTGGTGCTTCTAGCACAGCTCTGAACTGGCGCGCAGTCTTCTCGTCGTGCATAGGGCAACTATTAAATTTTTTTAGCGGTTATCCTAACATCATATGATGGAGAAATGAAGGTAACGGCCCTTGGGTGCTTTCAAGCCCTTTTCACTCTCCTAAAAATGCAGTTTTAAAACGAAATACGAAAACAGATAAACTTATCCGCCTTCGGCGCGTTCTTAAATGCTTTATTAAACCGTGGCCTCTAGGATATCTTGAGTGGTTTTAAAATCGCGTGGTTTGTTCTGTAGCTCTGCACACGGAATGTGTACCCAGGTAGATGAGGTACCTTAAGGCTCAGTCTTAGGCTGGGTTCGCAATTAAAAAACACAAGCGAGCGCATAGCAGGCCATTCTCACGAATGTGCACACGACCTGTGCGAAGTCGGTTCACAATTTAAATATTACTCTTAATTTCAACCAATTAAATTTTGTGACGTATCCGGCATGAGATGGAAATAGCCGATTCTGGGACAGGCGCAGGATCCAGGATCCGGCGGCCATCTTGGATGACGTCATCTAATCCGTATGCTAATCCATGCTAATCGGTATGCTAATCTATGCTAATCCATGCCAATCTATGCTAATTCGTATGCCTATCTATGCTAATCTGTATACCAATCTATGCTAATTCGTATGCCAATCTATGCTAATTCGTATGCCAATCTATGCTAATCCATCCGCCATTTTCTATTTCTAGAAATTTCCACCAACTTCGAATCGTGACGTCACCGTTGCACTTTTCGTCACGGCCGCCATCTTGGATTCGAATTTTTTTTTCGAACTTCAACTTTTCGAAATTCGATGTAATCATCAGCCGCCATCTTGTTTCGTCTGCTGGTGGCCGCTATCTTGTTTTCGTCTGATGGAGGCAGCCATCTTGTGATGTCATATAGTTCTGTTGGTCGCCACCAGATAGCAGCAGGGATTATTTTATTTTTTCTTTAACTAAAATATTTTCAGTGCCGAGGCTGGGATTCGATCCATGGGACGTGAAAACGTCCAGGATGTCGTGGTTACGAGGCGGACGCCTTGACCACTAGATCACGAGACCAGTTGGGATATAGTGGAATAAATAAACTATATATGCTACGTACTGACGGCAAGTTTATGATAAATGGTGGGGAGGGTGTTTTTGCCTTCCTTAATGCATACCTAAGGCACCACATTTGAAATTAAAATTATTATACAGCCGCCATCTTTAATTCCAGCACAGACTACCAGATGGCGCAAAATTCAAATATAGTTGCCAGAGGCTGGCTGGTAGATGTCGCTAGTATCGCGCGCCAAGTTCAAAAATTAGTTGTCAGGGGCACCGCCATCTTGGTTCTAAAGTTGGCTGGTAGATGTCGCTAGTATCGCGCGCCAAATTCAAAATTAGTTGCCAGAGGCGCAGCCATCTTGGTTCTCAAGTTGGCTGGTAGATGTCGCTAGTATTGCGCGCCAAATTCAAAATTAGTTGCCAGAGGCGCCGCCATCTTGGTTCTCCAGTTGGCTGGTAGATGTCGCTAGTATCGCGCGCCAAATTCAAAATTAGTTGCCAGAGGCGCCGCCATCTTGGTTCTCCAGTTGGCTGGTAGATGGCGCCACCGTCGCCATATTTTAGTTCATATAATCGATACCAGATGATGCCACCATCGCCATCTTTAGTTCCTAGTGTTGCTACCAGTGTGTGCCACCGTCGCCATCTTTAATTCTTAAAGTTACCGCCGGAGCGCGCCACCGTCGCCATCTTAAATTCTTAAATTTACTGCCGGATGGCGCCAAGTGTTATGTAGTCAGTCGAGACAGGTCGGGAACGAGTCGAGACAAGTCTAGACAGTCGAGACAAGTCGGGGGACAAGACGAGACAAGTCGGTAGCCTGTATTCACCAAGTTCTCCGTTGCCATCACAGCCACCCGGGTATCTGACGAGTCCTAATTAATATACTCGTACACATCCTACCTCTATAACCTCTACAAACAAACTGACCGTACCTACTCCAAAAGGACATATATATTACACCCACATGCAAACATTTGATAACCATCAAGAATGCCAACATACAAAAATAAATTAACCATCGCTGAAACAAATTTCCCAACATTATTACAATAAAAAAAGTCCGGTAAGATACTGTATTTTGTCTATAATTTAATAAATGATGATAGAGTATTAATAAAATATTGGTGTTGTGTAGAGTCTCTCTCTTCTTCTCGTAGTGGCGGAAGACATCTCGAAGGTAGTGTTAGAATTTATGTATTAAAGCAATCACTCTAGCTGAGGAGGTTAATAACTTATAGTCACATTTTTTTTAAAATACTCTGAATTTAAAACTTTTTTTTAATAAGAGGGACCATTAAATGGTTTGAAATTAAAGCAAACAACGTAAATGGTAAACACATATTTATTTAAATCTTATTACAAACAGCAAGGGATAAGAAAAATCACTGATTTAAAAGAAGTAAATAATGAGTAATAAAATTACATAATATTCACACACTACACATCATAGTGAAAAAGTCAACATAACCTATTTACATAAACCAGAGACCCAATACCTACATATTAAGCATAACTACAAGTTACATAGAGTATAATATACTCTGAAATACATAATGAAGACAAAATTGATATAAATAACATTATACTTTGCTCAATAGTTCCAGAAGTAATGAACGTACAGCTACAGGGGCAATTTCAACAGTTCTTTCATCACTAGTGTTTTCTGTGGAACATACTTAAGTGGTGTCTTCGCTGATCGGACCTAGATGACTGAGATCTCGGGTTCGACTCTTGCGAGATGTAGGAAGGCGAAGCTGACGCCGGCGTTTAGGCTGGACTGCTACTGATGTAGTAGGTGCTGGCGATGTAGCACCCATCTGGGTACAGGCAGTTGATGTCTGTACTGGCGAAGTCTGGCCACATGCAGATGCTGGCGGTGACTGAATAGCTGGTAGGTTGAATGCATGTGCGAAAACCTCTTCAGGCGTTGCAGGGAGAACTGTATCGTCTCTCATCATATTCACACTACAATGTCCATAGCCCAGACATTTGATAACTTCTAGAGGCGTATCTTGAGGTCCTGGGTTTAAAACCTGTTTCACGTGAAACACAGCGTCACAACTCTCCGAAAAATGTTTTAAAACACCGTCTATCCACTCACTATAATCAACAGTGCCTAGCCCAGGTCTTACACTGGAGTATATCCTGTTCGGTTGAAAGTTAGACATCTTGGTTAACTACTTCTGCTGTAGGTCCTTACACCACCACAGTTTCAGCTCGACTGCCATCGCACGAGTCGAGGATCGTATCTAAAAATATATGTATCACTTAGATAAATATGTCTGTTATGCAATTCCATAGAGTAGAGCTATTATCAGAACAGTCTATTGTTAAAATTATTTTTATTTGTATGTTATACTCTATGAGATGTTAATTGACAATTCACCCTCGTTCATGCAGTTAGACGTTAGATTCGCTCCTAGCATGAGATGCGATGTCCGTGCTGGTCTCCCCACAATTGATGGAGGTGATGGCCTCTCTGTAATTGATGTAGGAGGTGATTGACGAGATGCAATTGGCAGTAGTTCGACAGCATCGTTACTAACGATGGTTGGTGGTAACATTGGTAACATTGGTTCACGAGCAGGATGATTTGAGGTTACGTCTCCAAAAACTTGACGTGATGACTTTATTGGTGATCGATCACGCGCTTTGCTGGCGGCCTCCAACATTCCAACACGGTGATCAACCATCCAAGCCCTAAGCATGCTCGCATTGTGTCTTGAGATCGAACCTGGACATGTATTATTGTTATTATTATTGCACGTGTACAATTTATTTAATTCTTTCAATGATGGACACTTATATTCTGCTTGTACATCTAATATTAGCGCATGTTGCTTACAATAGTTAGTTAGCCACCGTTTCTGCTCTATTCCTACAACCAATACAGGTCCGCTCAGATGACTTGCCAATATGTTGGGTATTGAAGCATAAGGAAAGAGTCCGTGTTCCCACTGTAAACCATGAAAATTTCTAGTGAGCCAGGCATTTGTTTTTTGATGCTTCCTGGTGAGATATCGCCATTCAAATGGAGGTTGAAAGTTACATGTTATTACATTTCCTTCTTCATCTGCAATGCTAAGTTCCTTGATAATAAATCCATACTGACTGGAGAAGCCTTGGAGGTTTACATATTTCGTCATGGAGGTTGAGACGAGACTAAGCCGGTAATGTACTGTCATGTCTTAGATAATGGACGACACAATCTACCTTGTTGCAGGATGTCTCGATTATGTCCGGAGCCTCCTCGTCACAATCACTGGTCCAGTGATGACCGAATTGGCAGACCTCTAGTTGAAGTAACGATCCTCGGTGACGTAGTGCACACGGCGTAGTCATGGCATTACTTCCGCGTACTTTCAGTTGGATCGAACAGCATTTGCTTGAATTTGTAGCAGCAGCTCTATACCCACACGACTATTTGTTGACTGCTGTGTCTAGGGTGTTGACCTCAATTTATATAGCTAGGACCACCCTCCAGTCCAGTCACGTGTACCGTTGCTTCCGTTGTTGTCCCCCTGCCTTGCTGGCGGCCTCCAACATTCGAACGAGGTGATCAACCATCCAAGCCCTAAGCATGCTCGCATTGTGTCTTGAGATCGGGCCTGGACATCCAAGTTACATAGAGTATAATATACTCTGAAATACATAATAAAGAGAAAATTGATATAAATAACATTATACTTTGCTTAATAGTTCCAGAAGTAATGAACGCACTGCTTGACCAGTGACAGGTGTAACTAAATATTAAATATATTTTATTTTCCATTACCTTCCGTGGAATTTATTAATCATTCACTCTACGAAAAACAACTCAAGACAATATACCTGACCAACGGATTAAATACAGTACCGCTATGCCTTACATGAAAGTCTAATTATTCTATAATCTGAATAACCTATAAATCGTTCATGTACAAAGCCACACATACAGGCCATTGTCTATGGACCATGAGACCGAGTCATGACAATATCAGATGTATAGGCTAGTCATTTCAGGACCGCAGGACCTTCTTCGTCTTTAGATAATTACAGTCATTTAGACCATCATGAAATTTTATACATACTAAAGGACCAAGCGACCTTGAAAAATATTTTAGTAACACCAAGGGTTTTTGAACTAGTAAATATTCAGTCACTACATATTTTACTACGCGCAATCAACAAAAAGGAAGCACCATCAACGAAAAGGCAGCACATTTGTAAACACCATCAACAAAAAGGAAGCACATTTTGGAAGCACCATCAACGTAAAGGCAGCACATTTTGGAAACACAATCAATAAAGAGAGCACATTTTGGAAGCACAATAAAAAAAGGCAGCACATTTTGGAAGCACCATCAAAAAGGCAGCACATTTTGGAAGCACAATCAATAAAGGCAGCACATTTGGAAGCACCATCAACAAAAAGGAAGCACATTTTGGAAGCACCATCAAAAAGGCAGCACATTTTGGAAGAACAATCAAAAAAGGCAGCACATTTGGAAGCACCATCAACAAAAGAAGGAAGCACATTTTGGAAGCACCATCAAAAAGGCAGCACATTTGGTAACACAAGTTATGTCTTAGTTAGAAATCAGAATGCAAGAAATAAAAACATTAAATTTTTATTTTTAATAGTTAATTTATTTCTTAACATTATACAAATATAAGTAAAATAAGCCATTATTGTATGTAGCCAGCTTTCCTCAGTTCTTCGAGTATGAAGGATATTTCTTTTATGCGCGAATAGTTTCCTGCACAAAGCGAGCCATGTAGAAGTCTTAGCCAGTCAACCAATAAGTTTGGATCTTTCCACGATGTGTAATAAATCTCTTCTACCACCATCTCACTTGCTTGTTTATTATAAATAATTTTAATATCACAATCGTCCCAGTGATCATAATAAGCGTTATCAGATTTATTTATTATAACACGTCGTTTCCATCGTTTCGGTCTCAGGACACCGTTACATTCTTCGATCTTGTCAGCTTTAGGTGCTTCATCACAGTCTATGCTTTTGTCAACAGCCTCAGAGTCACTGTAACAATCACTGTAGAAGACATCCTCTTCACCCAGATTACCATATGAATTCGATATCGATGATGTCGAAGTGCCATTATCGTCTTCATGCTTCCTTTTTAGGAGTCCATCATTTTTACAAAGTAAGAAAGATCTACTTGAATTCGGCTGGAATGTATTCTCACTTTTGACGTTAAGGATTCTTCCATTGTCTTCATTCTTCCATAAATCATCATCGTCCTTCAATTTAAGTTCTTCGTCGAGATCGGAAGAGCCACGAACATAATCTCTCTCAAGACAAGGAAAATTATTGTCGTAATGCAGATCACTATTCCTTAGTCTAGTAGATCCATCGTTGTCCTCTGGCTTGTACGCAGGCTTAACGTTAAAAGTTCTGTCATGTCTTTTTAAGCTCTCTCTCCGTGTAAACGACTTGCTATATCGAACGCAACTTATCATATTGCGTAGTGGATTTTTAAAACAGTCATTCTTCTGGTGTTGTGTTCCATTCTTTCTCAAGATAAATTCTTTTCTGCAAAACTTACACCTGTGTCCTTTCGATACAGCGACAGACACCGAATCAGGATTCATTTTAGTTACTGTGACTAATGTTAGATACAAACAGACAGTTTTCCAATTGGAACCATTACTTAAATATAATTTTTTAAATATTTCTTAAGCGAGAGTTAAGTTATCTCATGCAAAGGTACTTGTTTTAAGTAGTTCTGCTTTGGACTTTTTTTAAAAAAAATTGGTAATTTATGATGTTTATAAACGACATCCTCCCTGATGGTTTTCTCTGAGTGCTTCTATTTTATTTTTATTAGGTGGAATTTAAAAAAAATCATTATTCAGTCAAATAATAATATACCCTGAGAAATCTGAGAAACAGAGAAATCTGAGAAACACTAACTGGAAGAACAACTACCTTCTCCTTGAAGTCTAGCGATGCCATCCCTCTATTGCGATCGTTAGTGAGAATCCTGCATCCCGCATGAAAGAAAGAAATAATATTTACCTGCAAGCAGTACGTGGTGTCATCTGTTGTTGAAAAGCAGAACTACTTAAAACAAGTACCTTTGATTGAGATAACTTAACTCTCGCTTAAGAAATATTTAAAAAATTATATTTAAGTAATGGATCCAATTGGAAAACTGTCTGTTTGTATCTAACATTAGTCACAGTAACTAAAATGAATCCTGATTCGGTGTCTGTCGCTGTATCGAAATGACACAGGTGTAAGTTTTGCAGCAAAGAATTTATCTTGAGAAAGAATGGAAGACAACACCAGAAGAATGACTGTGTTAAAAATCCACTACGCAATATGATAAGTTGCGTTCGATGTAGCAAGTCGTTTACGCGGAGAGAGAGCTTAAAAAGACATGACAGAACTTGTAACGTTAAGCCTGCGTACAAGCCAGAGGACAACGATGGATCTACTAGACTAAGGAATAGTGATCTGCATTACGACAATAATTTTCCTTGTCTTGAGAGAGATTATGTTCGTGGCTCTTCCGATCTCGACGAAGAACTTAAATTGAAGGACGATGATGATTTATGGAAGAATGAAGACAATGGAAGAATCCTTAACGTGAAAAGTGAGAATACATTCCAGCCGAATTCAAGTAGATCTTTCTTACTTTGTAAAAATGATGGACTCCTAAAAAGGAAGCATGAAGACGATAATGGCACTTCGACATCATCGATATCGAATTCATATGGTAATCTGGGTGAAGAGGATGTCTTCTACAGTGATTGTTACAGTGACTCTGAGGCTGTTGACAAAAGCATAGACTGTGATGAAGCACCTAAAGCTGACAAGATCGAAGAATGTAACGGTGTCCTGAGACCGAAACGATGGAAACGACGTGTTATAATAAATAAATCTGATAACGCTTATTATGATCACTGGGACGATTGTGATATTAAAAGTATTTATAATAAACAAGCAAGTGAGATGGTGGTAGAAGAGATTTATTACACATCGTGGAAAGATCCAAACTTATTGGTTGACTGGCTAAGACTTCTACATGGCTCGCTTTGTGCAGGAAACTATTCGTGCATAAAAGAAATATCCTTCATACTCGAAGAACTGAGGAAAGCTGGCTACATACAATAATGGCTTATTTTACTTATATTTGTATAATGTTAAGAAATAAATTAACTATTAAAAATAAAAATTTAATGTTTTTATTTCTTGCATTCTGATTTCTAACTAAGACGTAACTTGTGTTACCAAATGTGCTGCCTTTTTGATGGTGCTTCCAAAATGTGCTTCCTTCTTTTGTTGATGGTGCTTCCAAATGTGCTGCCTTTTTTGATTGTTCTTCCAAAATGTGCTGCCTTTTTGATGGTGCTTCCAAAATGTGCTTCCTTTTTGTTGATGGTGCTTCCAAATGTGCTGCCTTTATTGATTGTGCTTCCAAAATGTGCTGCCTTTTTGATGGTGCTTCCAAAATGTGCTGCCTTTTTTTATTGTGCTTCCAAAATGTGCTCTCTTAATTGATTGTGCTTCCAAAATGTGCTGCCTTTACGTTGATGGTGCTTCCAAAATGTGCTTCCTTTTTGTTGATGGTGTTTACAAATGTGCTGCCTTTTCGTTGATGGTGCTTCCTTTATGTTGATTGCGCGTAGTAAAATATGTAGTGACTGAATATTTACTAGTTCAAAAACCCTTGGTGTTACTAAAATATTTTTCAAGGTCGCTTGGTCCTTTAGTATGTATAAAATTTCATGATGGTCTAAATGACTGTAATTATCTAAAGACGAAGAAGGTCCTGCGGTCCTGAAATGACTAGCCTATACATCTGATATTGTCATGACTCGGTCTCATGGTCCATAGACAATGGCCTGTATGTGTGGCTTTGTACATGAACGATTTATAGGTTATTCAGATTATAGAATAATTAGACTTTCATGTAAGGCATAGCGGTACTGTATTTAATCCGTTGGTCAGGTATATTGTCTTGAGTTGTTTTTCGTAGAGTGAATGATTAATAAATTCCACGAAAGGTAATGGAAAATAAAATATATTTAATATTTAGTTACACCTGTCACTGGTCAAGCAGTGCGTTCATTACTTCTGGAACTATTAAGCAAAGTATAATGTTATTTATATCAATTTTCTCTTTATTATGTATTTCAGAGTATATTATACTCTATGTAACTTGGATGTCCAGGTCCGATCTCAAGACACAATGCGAGCATGCTTAAGGCTTGGATGGTTGATCACCTCGTTCGAATGTTGGAGGCCGCCAGCAAGGCAGGGGACAACAACGGAAGCAACGGTACACGTGACTGGACTGGAGGGTGGTCCTAGCGATATAAATTGAGGTCAACACCCTAGACACAGCAGTCAACAAATAGTCGTGTGGGTATAGAGCTGCTGCTACAAATTCAAGCAAATGCTGTTCGATCCAACTGAAAGTACGCGGAAGTAATGCCATGACTACGCCGTGTGCACTACGTCACCGAGGATCGTTACTTCAACTAGAGGTCTGCCAATTCGGTCATCACTGGACCAGTGATTGTGACGAGGAGGCTCCGGACATAATCGAGACATCCTGCAACAAGGTAGATTGTGTAGTCCATTATCTAAGACATGACAGTACATTACCGGCTTAGTCTCGTCTCGACCTCCATGATGAAATGTGTAAACCTCCAAGGCTTCTCTAGTCAGTATGGATTTATTATCAAGGAACTTAGCATTGCAGATGAAGAAGGAAATGTAATAACATGTAACTTTCAACCTCCATTTGAATGGCGATATCTCACCAGGAAGCATCAAAAAACAAATGCCTGGCTCACTAGAAATTTTCATGGTTTACAGTGGGAACACGGACTCTTTCCTTATGCTTCAATACCCAACATATTGGCAAGTCATCTGAGCGGACCTGTATTGGTTGTAGGAATAGAGCAGAAACGGTGGCTAACTAACTATTGTAAGCAACATGCGCTAATATTAGATGTACAAGCAGAATATAAGTGTCCATCATTGAAATAATTAAATAAATTGTACACGTGCAATAATAATAACAATAATACATGTCCAGGTTCGATCTCAAGACACAATGCGAGCATGCTTAGGGCTTGGATGGTTGATCACCGTGTTGAAATGTTGGAGGCCGCCAGCAAAGCGCGTGATCGATCACCAATAGAGTCATCACGTCATGTTTTTGGAGACGTAACCTCAAATCATCCTGCTCGTGAACCAATGTTACCAATGTTACCACCAACCATCGTTAGTAACTATGCTGTCGAACTACTGCCAACTGCATCTCGTCAATCACCTCCTACATCAATTACAGAGAGGCCATCACCTCCATCAATTGTGGGGAGACCAGCACGGACATCGCATCTCTTGCTAGGAGCGAATCTAACGTCTAACTGTATGAACGTGGGTGAATTGTCAATTAACATCTCATAGAGTATAACATACAACTGAACATAATTTTAACTGTAGACTGTTCTGATAAATGCTATACTCTATGGAATTGCATAACAGACATATTTATCCAAGTGATACATATATTTTTAGATACGATCCTCGACTCGTGCGATGGCAGTCGAACTGAAACTGTGGTGGTGTAAGGACCTACAGCAGAAGTAGTTAACCAAGATGTCTAACTTTCAACCGAACAGGATATAATCCAGTGTAAGACCTGGGCTAGGCACTGTTGATTATAGTGAGTGGATAGACGGTGTTTTAAAACATTTTTCGGAGAGTTGTGACGCTGTGTTTCACGTGAAACAGGTTTTAAACCCAGGACCTCAAGATACGCCTCTAGAAGTTATCAAATGTCTGGGCTATGGACATTGTAGTGTGAATATGATGAGAGACGATACAGTTCTCCCTGCAACGCCAGCATCTGCATGTGGTCAGACTTCTTCAGTCCAGACATCATCTAGCTGTACCCAGATGAGTCCCACATCGCCAGCACCTACCACATCAGTAGCAGTCCAGCCTAAATGCCGGCGTCAGCTGCGCCTTCCTACATCTCGCAAGAGTCGAACCCGAGATCTCAGTCATCTAGGTCCGATCAGTGAAGACACCACTCAAGTATGTTCCACAGAAACCACTAGTGATGAAAGAACTGTTGAGATTGCTCGTGTAGATGTACGTTCATTACTTCTGGAACTATTAAGCACGGTATAGTGTTATTTATATCAATTTTGTCTTCATTATGTATTTCAGAGTATATTATACTCTATGTAACTTGTAGTTATGCTTAATATGTAGGTATTGGGTCTCTGGTTTATGTAAATAGGTTATGTTGACTTTTTCACTATGATGTGTAGTGTGTGAATATTATGTAATTTTATTACTCATTATTTACTTCTTTTAAATCAGTGATTTTTCTTATCCCTTGCTGTTTGTAATAAGATTTAAATAAATATGTGTTTACCATTTACGTTGTTTGCTTTAATTTCAAACCATTTAATGGTCCCTCTTATTAAAAAAAAGTTTTAAATTCAGAGTATTTTAAAAAAAATGTGACTATAAGTTATTAACCTCCTCAGCTAGAGTGATTGCTTTAATACATAAATTCTAACACTACCTTCGAGATGTCTTCCGCCACTACGAGAAGAAGAGAGAGACTCTACACAACACCAATATTTTATTAATACTCTATCATCATTTATTAAATTATAGACAAAATACAGTATCTTACCGGAGTAGTATAGGATAGGGGCTGCGGGCGCACGGGTTCTGGGTGAGGAGCCTGAGGAGCCGACCGCCATCTTGGATTGTGACGTCACGGCGGCCATCGTGGAGGAGTGTAACGGGACACAGCGTAACGGGACAAGTTTGACCTTGACCTTTGACCCTCAAAATTCGCCAAAATTGGGCAAAAATTGCCCAAAATTCCTCAAAATTCGCCAAAATATACATTTCTGTGGAAAAAAATTCCGCCAAAAAATCTCAAAAAATTCCTCAATTCAAAAATTCCCGTTTTCGAGAGAAAAATTCTTGTTTCGAGGGAAAATTTCCCGTTTTTAGTCCCTAAAAATCCCAGCGGCTAGAAATGTCCATATGTAGGCTTAAGCATCCATGTCTACAGCCTACGATAAGCCTCTGACGTCATCATGGATTATGACGTCACCGTTGCAATTTTCGTTACGGCCGCCATCTTTAACTTTTTTATTTATTATCCGATTTTAATAAAAAAAATTTCAAATTAATAAAAAAATAACTTAATAAATTTTTAATAAAAAATATTTAAAAAAACAAACATTTACGACACGGAGTTCGAAGTCCTCGGTTCGAACCCGACGAGTGCAAAAAAAAATTAAAAATGGCGACCGATCCTTCCCCCGTGGTGGGTGCTAGCAGACTGACTCCCACCACTTTTTTTCAAAGCATATATATCGTCACCTAGTATGACGTCATGTCCGCCATCTTGTCTTCGATGCTGGAAGCCATCATCATTGTATCGTCGGCGAGAGTGCGCTGACGTCATGTTAGTTTAGTTCTTATCCGCTAGAGTACAGTAATCATTTATTACTATGACACTCGCCATCTTGAAATTCGGCCGCCATCTTGAAAATCCGTAATTATTTAGCTAGAAATTCGGGAAACGTTCCAATATTCATTAAATAAATCACTCATTAATTTACATATTGATTCGATGGATTCCTGTCCTCGGTTCGATACCCGATCGATGCAATAATGTTTAATTTTATGTAAAAAATAATAATTTCAATAAACCATGTTCAACATTCGTAAAGAGACTCTAAATCCTCTACGACCATCATCCTATCAGACATCAAGACCACCATCTTGGAAATCCGTAATTTTAAAGCTAGAGATTCGGGAAAAGTTCCAAAATTCATTAAATAAATCACTCATTAATTTACATATTGATTCGATCCGCTCCTGTCCTCGGTTCGATCCCTGGACGATGCAAAACATATTAATTTTAAGTGAACTATAATAATTTTAATAAATAATCATCAAAGTCCTAAATAAAGCATAGTTTCCAAATCAACCATCATCCTATAAGTCATTATGGTCACCATCTTGGAATCGTGTAATTATTTAGCTAGAGATGCGGGAAAAAGTTCAAAATTCATTAACTTAATGTGGAATCTATATATACTGATTGATTAGATCGAATAAGGTCCTTGGTTCGATCCCTGGTCGATACAAATCAACTTTAATTTTAAAAAATACCACAAAAGCGACAGGTTTGAGAAATAAAAACACCGCAAGTTCTTTTAAAAAATTTTATTACATAAATTCAATACACTACTACAAGTACAAAAAAAACACAGACAAATTAATAAAGCCTTTTTGGATTCCTCGATTCAAACAGTCTTCTTATTGTACGGACTAAGCCTTTTACATGACTTTAAATGTCTATCCGATCCGTTCATCACCACAGCCAGAGACGGACTGAAGTTCATATCACTTATATAGTCTCATTAGCCGGTACAACACATGAGTCAAATCAATAACCATGTTCATTATACGTCTCGGAGCATTTTTTATAATGACGATGTAAGCTATCGAGACGTGAAATTAGTTTATTGCACTTATTGCACTGAAATTGTATTCTTTGAACATTATTAGAACAACCGCTTCTTTCATGTCTGCGAGCATTTGAGGTGATAGTAAATGATGCACCACAGTATTTGCACTGATGCGAAGTACGCTCTTCATTAATTGAAGTATTCAATGCTGATGAAACTTCAGCTGATGGTGGAACAGCACATATCGAAGTCTCCTCCAGTGTTGTCAGAGGAGATGCCAACGGGATCTGCTCCAACATCGTCGGCGCCGACGTCATGGTTCCCGTAGTCGATGGTACATCCTCCATCGAGTACGACGTTAAAGTCGGTAAAGATACCATCGAAGTCTCAAGAACAGGCCTGTTACGCGACTTATGCACCAGAAGAAACAAACTAGGTGATCCGTACACCGTCGACGGCAGTAACAAACTGAGCGTCCTGCTTTCTACGACTCGTTTATATACATGCACCGTATGGAATAATACGCTAGTCAAATCAAGAACCATTTACAATAATACTAGAGTCAAATCTACAAATTAAAAAAGAGGATCATTTGATCGAAAAAAATATCGATCTCTCCAATATACGCCCGGCTCCAAGAGCTACAATTCACGTCATCAGATCCAACTACATTTTGCTCCTATGCTTCAATTGACCATTAGCTGCAAGTGCTCCAACAGCTCCATCAGCTTCAACACGTAATGTACGCAATGTACGCGCAATACATGCAATTTACACACAATAAATGGAATGATTACACAGTACACACAGGAAACGGAACGTACACACAGTACACACAGGAAACGGAATGTACACACAGTACACACAGGAAACTAAACGGACACACAGTACACACAGGAAACTGAACGGACACACAGTACACACAGGAAACTGAACGGACACACAGTACACACAGGAAAATGAACGTACACACAGTACACACAGGAAACTGAACGTACACACAGTACACAAACAGGAAACGGAACGTACACACAGTACACACAGGAAACTAAACGTACACACAGTACACACACAGGAAAACTGAACGTACACACAGGAAACGGAACGTACACACAGTACACACAGGAAACTGAACGTACACACAGTACACACAGGAAACTGAACGTACACACAGTACACACAGGAAACTGAACGTACACACAGTACACACAGGAAACTAAACGTACACACAGTACACACACAGGAAACGGAACGTACACACAGTACACACAGGAAACGGAACGTACACACAGTACACACAGGAAACGCAACGTACACACAGTACACATAGAAAACGGAACGTACACACAGTGCACACAGAAAACGGAACGTACACACAGTGCACACAGAAAACGGAACGTACACACAGTGCACACAGGAAACGGAACGTACACACAGTCCACACAGGAAACTGAACGTACACACAGTACACACAGGAAACGGAACGTACACACAGTACACACAGAAAACGTAATGATCACACATACAGTAGCGGAAACACACACAGGCTTTGTTGGAAATCAGAATACAAGGAATAAGAAACATTAAATTTTACTTTAAATATTTTATTACTTCTCAACATTACACAAATACAAGTAAAAGAAGCCATTATTGTATGTAGCCAGCTTTCCTCAGTTCTTTGAGTATGAAGGATATTTCTTTGATGCACGGATAGTTTCCTGCACAAAGCGAGCTATGTAGAAGTCTTAGCCGGTCAACCAATATGTTTGGATCTTTCCATGATGTGTAATCAATCTCTTCTACCACCATCTTACTTGCTTGTTTATTATAAATACTTTTAATATCACAATCATCCCAGTGATCATAATAAGCATTATCAGATTTATTTATTATAACACGACGTTTCCATCGTTTCGGTCTCAGGACATCGCCACATTCTTCGATCTTGTCAGCTCTAGGTGCTTCATCACAGTCTATGCCTTTGTCAACAGCCTCAGAGTCACTGTAACAATCACTGTAGAAGACATCCTCTTCATCCAGATTACCGTATGAATTCGCTATCGATGATGTCGTAGTGTCTTCATCGTCTTCGTGCTTCCTTTTTAGGGGTCCATCATTTTTACAAAGAATGGAGGATCTACTGAATATAGGCTTGAATGTATTCTCACTTTTCACGGTGTTGATACTTCCATTAGTTTCAGTCTTCCCGAAGCCATTAGCATCCTTCAATTTATGTTCTTCCTCACGATCGGGTGAGCTAATACCATCACGCTCAGGACAGGGAAAATTATTGTCATAATGCAGATCACTCTTCTTTAGTCTAGTGGATCCATCGGTGTCCTCTATGCCGTAAGTAGTCTTGACTTTACATGTTCTACCATGTCTTTTTAAGCTGTCATTTCGTGTTAACAACCTGCTACAACGATTACAGCTTAACATGTTGCGTAGTGGGTTTCTAGCACAATCATTCTTCTCATGACGTCTGGCATTCCTTCTCATGACAAAATCCTTGCCACAGTATCTACAGCGGCTTCCTTCCGATTCAGCTATAGATAACAAACCACGATCCATGATAGCTTCTGTGACTAATAGTTTTCTCCAATTGGAACCATTTCTTAAATAGAGTTTTTGAAATATTTCATCAGCGAGAGTTAAGTTATCTAATGCAAAGCAAATTGTTGCAAGTAGTTCCGGCTGTCGTCAACAGATGGCGCCACGTGTTGCTTGCAGGTAAATAATATATATTTCATTAATGTAGGATGCGGAACGCTCACTATCGATCGCAAAGGGAGGTTGGCTTCGATAGTATCCAAGGAGAAAAAAGTTCGTCCTTCCTGCTAGTGCTTCTCAGATTTCTCACGGTCCGCCATCTTGGATTGCGACGTCACGGCGGCCATCTTGGACGGGTGTGACCTTGACCTTTGACCGAAACCGCAGGAGTGATCGCAAGAACACTGAGAAAACCATCATAATATTGGCAAGAATAATCAGGAGCACACGGAGAAAACCACCATAATATTGACAAGAATAATCGGAAGTACACGGAGAAAACCGCCACAAGTTTTCTTTGTTATCATAAAATTACAGAAAAAAATCAAAAATAAAAAAACACAACAAATTCAAAAACTGATTCTGGCTTGGATTTTTTTTGTCTAATGAGACATGTCATTTTATTTGGAGTTACATTTAATTCGATAATTTCTGCTACTAAATCAAAACTTGCAATATTTTTATAAGGTGGAATTAACACATATCATTACTCAGTCAAATTAATATTATGCCATGAGACATCTGTGGAGCACCAACATGCAAGACGAACTTTTTTCTCCTTGGATACTATCGAAGCCAACCTCCCTTTGCGATCGATAGTGAGCGTTCCGCATCCTACATTAATGAAATATATATTATTTACCTGCAAGCAACACGTGGCGCCATCTGTTGACGACAGCCGGAACTACTTGCAACAATTTGCTTTGCATTAGATAACTTAACTCTCGCTGATGAAATATTTCAAAAACTCTATTTAAGAAATGGTTCCAATTGGAGAAAACTGACAGTTTGTATCTAACATTAGTCACAGAAGCTATCATGGATCGTGGTTTGTTATCTATAGCTGAATCGGAAGGAAGCCGCTGTAGATACTGTGGCAAGGATTTTGTCATGAGAAGGAATGCCAGACGTCATGAGAAGAATGATTGTGCTAGAAACCCACTACGCAACATGTTAAGCTGTAATCGTTGTAGCAGGTTGTTAACACGAAATGACAGCTTAAAAAGACATGGTAGAACATGTAAAGTCAAGACTACTTACGGCATAGAGGACACCGATGGATCCACTAGACTAAAGAAGAGTAATCTGCATTATGACAATAATTTTCCCTGTCCTGAGCGTGATGGTATTAGCTCACCCGATCGTGAGGAAGAACATAAATTGAAGGATGCTAATGGCTTCGGGAAGACTGAAACTAATGGAAGTATCAACACCGTGAAAAGTGAGAATACATTCAAGCCTATATTCAGTAGATCCTCCATTCTTTGTAAAAATGATGGACCCCTAAAAAGGAAGCATGAAGACGATGAAGACACTACGACATCATCGATAGCGAATTCATACGGTAATCTGGGTGAAGAGGATGTCTTCTACAGTGATTGTTACAGTGACTCTGAGGCTGTTGACAAAGGCATAGACTGTGATGAAGCACCTAGAGCTGACAAGATCGAAGAATGTGGCGATGTCCTGAGACCGAAACGATGGAAACGTCGTGTTATAATAAATAAATCTGATAATGCTTATTATGATCACTGGGATGATTGTGATATTAAAAGTATTTATAATAAACAAGCAAGTAAGATGGTGGTAGAAGAGATTGATTACACATCATGGAAAGATCCAAACATATTGGTTGACCGGCTAAGACTTCTACATGGCTCGCTTTGTGCAGGAAACTATCCGTGCATCAAAGAAATATCCTTCATACTCAAAGAACTGAGGAAAGCTGGCTACATACAATAATGGCTTCTTTTACTTGTATTTGTGTAATGTTGAGAAGTAATAAAATATTTAAAGTAAAAATTAATGTTTTTTATTTCTTGTATTCTGATTTCCAACAAAGCCTGTGTGTGTTTCCGCTACTGTATGTGTGATCATTACGTTTTCTGTGTGTACTGTGTGTACGTTCCGTTTCCTGTGTGTACTGTGTGTACGTTCAGTTTCCTGTGTGGACTGTGTGTACGTTCCGTTTCCTGTGTGCACTGTGTGTACGTTCCGTTTTCTGTGTGCACTGTGTGTACGTTCCGTTTTCTGTGTGCACTGTGTGTACGTTCCGTTTTCTATGTGTACTGTGTGTACGTTCCGTTTCCTGTGTGTACTGTGTGTACGTTCCGTTTCCTGTGTGTACTGTGTGTACATTCCGTTTCCTGTGTGTGTACTGTGTGTACGTTTAGTTTCCTGTGTGTACTGTTTGTACGTTCAGTTTCCTGTGTGTACTGTGTGTACGTTCAGTTTCCTGTGTGTACTGTGTGTACGTTCAGTTTCCTGTGTGTACTGTGTGTACGTTCCGTTTCCTGTGTGTACGTTCAGTTTTCCTGTGTGTGTACTGTGTGTACGTTTAGTTTCCTGTGTGTACTGTGTGTACGTTCCGTTTCCTGTTTGTGTACTGTGTGTACGTTCAGTTTCCTGTGTGTACTGTGTGTACGTTCATTTTCCTGTGTGTACTGTGTGTCCGTTCAGTTTCCTGTGTGTACTGTGTGTCCGTTCAGTTTCCTGTGTGTACTGTGTGTCCGTTTAGTTTCCTGTGTGTACTGTGTGTACATTCCGTTTCCTGTGTGTACTGTGTGTACGTTCCGTTTCCTGTGTGTACTGTGTAATCATTCCATTTATTGTGTGTAAATTGCATGTATTGCGCGTACATTGCGTACATTACGTGTTGAAGCTGATGGAGCTGTTGGAGCACTTGCAGCTAATGGTCAATTGAAGCATAGGAGCAAAATGTAGTTGGATCTGATGACGTGAATTGTAGCTCTTGGAGCCGGGCGTATATTGGAGAGATCGATATTTTTTTCGATCAAATGATCCTCTTTTTTAATTTGTAGATTTGACTCTAGTATTATTGTAAATGGTTCTTGATTTGACTAGCGTATTATTCCATACGGTGCATGTATATAAACGAGTCGTAGAAAGCAGGACGCTCAGTTTGTTACTGCCGTCGACGGTGTACGGATCACCTAGTTTGTTTCTTCTGGTGCATAAGTCGCGTAACAGGCCTGTTCTTGAGACTTCGATGGCATCTTTACCGACTTTAACGTCGTACTCGATGGAGGATGTACCATCGACTACGGGAACCATGACGTCGGCGCCGACGATGTTGGAGCAGATCCCGTTGGCAACTCCTCTGACAACACTGGAGGAGACTTCGATATGTGCTGTTCCACCATCAGCTGAAGTTTCATCAGCATTGAATACTTCAATTAATGAAGAGCGTACTTCGCATCAGTGCAAATACTGTGGTGCATCATTTACTATCACCTCAAATGCTCGCAGACATGAAAGAAGCGGTTGTTCTAATAATGTTCAAAGAATACAATTTCAGTGCAATAAGTGCAATAAACTAATTTCACGTCTCGATAGCTTACATCGTCATTATAAAAAATGCTCCGAGACGTATAATGAACATGGTTATTGATTTGACTCATGTGTTGTACCGGCTAATGAGACTATATAAGTGATATGAACTTCAGTCCGTCTCTGGCTGTGGTGATGAACGGATCGGATAGATTTTTAAAGTCATGTAAAAGGCTTAGTCCGTACAATAAGAAGACTGTTTGAATCGAGGAATCCAAAAAGGCTTTATTAATTTGTCTGTGTTTTTTTTGTACTTGTAGTAGTGTATTGAATTTATGTAATAAAATTTTTTAAAAGAACTTGCGGTGTTTTTATTTCTCAAACCTGTCGCTTTTGTGGTATTTTTTAAAATTAAAGTTGATTTGTATCGACCAGGGATCGAACCAAGGACCTTATTCGATCTAATCAATCAGTATATATAGATTCCACATTAAGTTAATGAATTTTGAACTTTTTCCCGCATCTCTAGCTAAATAATTACACGATTCCAAGATGGTGACCATAATGACTTATAGGATGATGGTTGATTTGGAAACTATGCTTTATTTAGGACTTTGATGATTATTTATTAAAATTATTATAGTTCACTTAAAATTAATATGTTTTGCATCGTCCAGGGATCGAACCGAGGACAGGAGCGGATCGAATCAATATGTAAATTAATGAGTGATTTATTTAATGAATTTTGGATTTTTTCCCGAATCTCTAGCTTTAAAATTACGGATTTCCAAGATGGTGGTCTTGATGTCTGATAGGATGATGGTCGTAGAGGATTTAGAGTCTCTTTACGAATGTTGAACATGGTTTATTGAAATTATTATTTTTTACATAAAATTAAACATTATTGCATCGATCGGGTATCGAACCGAGGACAGGAATCCATCGAATCAATATGTAAATTAATGAGTGATTTATTTAATGAATATTGGAACGTTTCCCGAATTTCTAGCTAAATAATTACGGATTTTCAAGATGGCGGCCGAATTTCAAGATGGCGAGTGTCATAGTAATAAATGATTACTGTACTCTAGCGGATAAGAACTAAACTAACATGACATCAGCGCACTCTCGCCGACGATACAATGATGATGGCTTCCAGCATCGAAGACAAGATGGCGGACATGACGTCATACTAGGTGACGATATATATGCTTTGAAAAAAAGTGGTGGGAGTCAGTCTGCTAGCACCCACCACGGGGGAAGGATCGGTCGCCATTTTTAATTTTTTTTTGCACTCGTCGGGTTCGAACCGAGGACTTCGAACTCCGTGTCGTAAATGTTTGTTTTTTTAAATATTTTTTACTAAAAATTTATTAAGTTATTTTTTTATTAATTTGAAATTTTTTTTATTAAAATCGGATAATAAATAAAAAAAGTTAAAGATGGCGGCCGTAACGAAAATTACAACGGTGACGTCATAATCCATGATGACGTCAGAGGCTTATCGTAGGCTGTAGACATGGATGCTTAAGCCTACATATGGACATTTCTAGCCGCTGGGATTTTTAGGGACTAAAAACGGGAAATTTTCCCTCGAAACAGGAATTTTTCTCTCGAAAACGGGAATTTTTGAATTGAGGAATTTTTTGAGATTTTTTGGCGGAATTTTTTTCCACAGAAATGTATATTTTGGCGAATTTTGAGGAATTTTGGGCAATTTTTGCCCAATTTTGGCGAATTTTGAGGGTCAAAGGTCAAGGTCAAACTTGTCCCGTTACGCTGTGTCCCGTTACACTCCTCCACGATGGCCGCCGTGACGTCACAATCCAAGATGGCAGTCGGCTCCTCAGGCTCCTCACCCAGAACCCGTGCGCCCGCAGCCCCTATCCTATACTACTTACCGGACTTTTTTTATTGTAATTAATGTTGGGAAATTTGTTTCAGCGATGGTTAATTTATTTTTGTATGTTGGCATTCTTGATGGTTATCAAATGTTTGCATGTGGGTGTAATATATATGTCCTTTTGGAGTAGGTACGGTCATTTTTTTTGTAGAGGTTATAGAGGTAGTATGTGTACGAGTATATTAATTAGGACTCGTCAGATACCCGGGTGGCTGTGATGGCAACGGAGAACTTGGTGAATACAGGCTACCGACTTGTCTCGTCTTGTCCCCCGACTTGTCTCGACTGTCTAGATTTGTCTCGACTCGTTCCCGACCTGTGTCGACTGACTACATAACACTTGGCGCCATCCGGCAGTAAATTTAAGAATTTAAGACGGCGACGGTGGCGCGCTCCGGCGGTAACTTTAAGAATTAAAGATGGCGATGGTGGCACACTCTGGTAGCAACACTAGGAACTAAAGATGGCGATGGTGGCATCATCTGGTATCGATTATATGAACTAAAATATGGCGACGGTGGCGCCATCTACCAGCCAACTGGAGAACCAAGATGGCGGCGCCTCTGGCAACTAATTTTGAATTTGGCGCGCGATACTAGCGACATCTACCAGCCAACTGGAGAACCAAGATGGCGGCGCCTCTGGCAACTAATTTTGAATTTGGCGCTCGATACTAGCGACATCTACCAGCCAACTTGAGAACCAAGATGGCGGCGCCTCTGACAACTAATTTTTGAATTTGGCGCGCGATACTAGCGACATCTACCAGCCAGCCTCTGGCAACTAATTTTTGAATTTAGCGCCATCTGGTAGTCTGTGCTGGAATTAAAGATGGCGGCTGTATAATAATTTTAATTTCAAATGTGGCGCCTTAGGTATGCATTAAGGAAGGCAAAAACACCCTCCCCCCCATTTATCATAAACTTGCCGTCAGTACGTATCATATATAGATTATTTATTCCACTATATCCCAACTGGTCTCGTGGTCTAGTGGTCAAGGCGACCGCCTCGTAACCACGACATCCTGGACGTTTTCACGTCCCATGGATCGGATCCCAGCCTCGGCACTGAAAATATTTTAGTTAAAGAAAAAAATAAAATAATCCCTGCTGCTATCTGGTGGCGACCAACAGAACTATATGACGTCACAAGATGGCTGCCTCCAGCAGACGAAAACAAGATGGCGGCCACCAGCAGACGAAAACAAGATGGCGGCCACCAGCAGACGAAACAAGATGGCGGCTGATGATTACATCGAATTTCGAAAAGTTGAAGTTCGAAAAAAAAAATTCGAATGCAAGATGGCGGCCGTGACGAAAAGTGCAACGGTGACGTCACGATTCGAAGTTGGTGGAAATTTCTAGAAATACAAAATGGCGGATGGATTAGCATAGATTGGCATATGGATTAGCATAGATTGGCATATGGATTAGCATAGATTGGCATACGAATTAGCATAGATTGGCATACGAATTAGCATAGATTGGCATACAGATTAGCATAGATTGGCATACGGATTAGCATATATTGGCATGGATTAGCATAGATTGGCATGGATTAGCATAGATTAGCATAGATTAGCATACCGATTAGCATGGATTAGCATTCGGATTAAATGACGTCATCCAAGATGGCCGCCGGATCCTCGATCCTGCGCCTGTCCCAGAATCGGCTATTTCCATCTACTGGCATGTGTTGGCATTGTTAGTAAGTAATTATATTAACTACCAAATTATTATATTGTGACATCTGACCAGCAATTTGTGAGCACAGTTTTTCAAACATGTAAGATATAAACTGTTCTCTAGTCCCGCCAAAATGGCTTCGTACTCTACTGTCATTGGTTGTTGCGTCATGTGTCCACATATATTCATTTCCCTTATATGAGGAGGTCCTGTCTCCCATGCACACGACCGTCCTATGCGCTATTGTGAATGTTCGGAAACATGGCGGTCAAATCTTGTGCGCACGACCTACTGTTGTTACTGTTATTTTTTCTTTTGTGCAGCCAGCTTTAGAATATGTGGGCCTGCTTTTTTTTTTTTTTTTTTTGGGGGGGGGGGGGGGGGGGAACAAGTTTCACAACACACAAAAAAATCCCTTTCCCCCACCACTTCTAGCAGGGAATGGTTACTAGGGATGGACAGCTAATCGCACACACAACCACCCCTTGCTCATCTACCTGGCTCTTAAGCTTCTGGGGATTATAAGGAGAGAGGAAAGTTCCCCATAAAAACGGAATGAAAGGTCGCCTCTCAATTCTGACACACCAGTTGCAGTTAGGCTTTGACCTGCCATTTACCTGCCATATTTAATATGGTAATTTAAGTACACATAATTTCTACTTCTAGAACGACAAAAATAGTTCTTGTAAGTAATAATCAAATAATGAATGCACCCAGAAAACATGTCTTCATGTCATTTGCGATAAAATTATACTTATATATGTACTTATTGGTTTTTTATTTTTTGAATGAAAATCTTACATTTGTGCACCTGACGCATTGTTAAAACGTAAGAAAACTTAGTTTATACTGAAGCATTATTGATACATACGCACACCAGATCCTTTTTGTGAAAAACGGCAGTTGAATTTCTAAATACTCTGCTACAACTGATTGACTCAGGAAATGGTACGCCAAAAAAGTGGAATACAACCAATGCACACGCACTGAGATAAAGCACTCAATCGGCACTCGGACATTTTGGAAAATCATATAATTCCTTACTCCAGCGCATGTGCGCCGAGCAACGCGTGTAGCCAATTAGGACAAGGATACCGCAGAGCTATAAGTACAGGCTGTCCATAGAATTATATTCCATTTTCAGTGGTATCTTATAACAGTTTAATTTAGACTATTTACAACAAATCATACATCAAATTGAAGAAAAAATAACCTTAGTTTTACTTACAAATGTGCACCTTTAGTTATACGGCACACATTCAACCTAAAGTTCAATTCTTCCCACAATTTGTTTAATAAGTCCGGAGTATTGAAAGCAATAGCCTTTTCAATTCTGTGTCTCATCTCTGGCAGGTCATTAGGTAGCGGCGGAACGTACACGATTTTTTACAAAGCCCCAAAGGAAAAAAAAATCGCATTGCGTTATGTCAGGTGAACGTGGAGGCGAGCGATAAGAGCGCTCGCTGTCTTCTCAACCATTACGACCAAGGGAGTTCGAATTTCAACCACTTCAACAAATCCTCAAAATATAATTGTATTTTACATTGCACAAGTTCAATCATCATTCCAAAACAAAATTATGATACTCGTTTCAGTAATATCGCACCTGAAAATGCAGTGGAAACCGAATTTAAAAACTTTATATTTGAAAGTATGACTCGTCTCCCATTTCTGTCGCGCGACGACTCAGATGTACCGAACGTGATTGGTTGAAAAAATATTTTATTAGCGTCGTGCTGGTCGCATTGCGCCCATCTGCGCCCGCCAGCCGGTAAGCGCGTGGGTCGAGCGTACAACCATCGTCGGCGCAAGGCCCCCGACTCTCAGACGAGCAGGTCTCAGTCGGTCCCGAACAACTCTGGTGACGACCCGGTGATAGTTCACTTTCTCGAGTCGAGCTCGCGTCTTGCTACGACGAAACCGTAACGCTCTATTAGTCAGCCAGGCCGTAGCCAGGACTTTGTGAAGGAGGGTGTCCGGTTCAACCATCATATCTTGTTTATGAGCAAGTTCTCTTTGTAGTTCAATTATAAAAGAAAATTGATTGTCACACTAAAATCCCGGAGAACAGTGGACTTATAGAACTCCAACGTTTACACATAAAAATTTAAGCAGTGATTTGGCTTAAGAAATTTAAACTGATTATTTAATATTTCTGGTTTTCATTTAATTGTTTTAATACCTTGTCTTTAGGTCATTTTTTAAATAATACGTAAAACGTAATGAACACACATTAATGTTAATAAATACGTGACACACTCATGTCAAGTTTGTATGAAAGAAATACTTACAAAACACGTGTGCAAACCGGAATTAAATATAGACTAATAGGAAACACAATCTCTGCCGCTTCTGTGTGTGTGAGAAATGTAGGCTATAATGGGGAGGATATACGTTATTGTAGCCCACAAGGATTTAAAAAATCTTCTAAAATAATATCTCTGTAACCTTATGTAGCTAGGTTTGCTACAGCTGTGATATTCTGCCTTAGCTTATTTGTAATCGAGGAAAGAAGGGTCCGGATCCCACGGGCCCCCCTCTGGCTTCGCCCCTGTGAGATATCTGTGGGCTGCTGCGACAGGAGCCAGCCGTGGCCAGCAGTAAGAAAAAGGTCCAGGCATTTTCCGTGAGCCATGGAACATCGAGATCGGGATGGTCGGGCCAAGAACACTAACGGTTTACACGTATCTGCATCAGTCCACGAAGCAGGTGATTTTAAGTTAATATTCTTACGTCGCGAAGTGTTCCCGAAATTAATAATAGAATTTCGAAAATACTTTTTTTTTTTTTTAACTGGAGGCGTTCCTGTATTTATTCTGAAAACAGCGTCTTTATATTCTTATTGGTTTCTGAGAGCTACAAACAGTGATTTCTCAGTAAACAGAAGGAAATTATCAACGTTGTTTTCATAGCCAGGGCCGGCGCGTCCATATAGGCGAACTAGGCAACCGCCTAGGGCGCCAAGTAGCTGGGGGCGGCGCAACACGACACAACAGCTGATATATGTTTAACGATTATTGAAACTAGATGAAAATGGATTTTTGTAACAGTTTGGAATGTTTATATTGATATAAGTAATTATTTAAAGTCCACGGTTACCTGTTTATGATTTTTTAATAAGTAAAAAAGTAAAAAAAAAAACACAAGCCTACTTTTATTTGATTGTTGACAAAATATTAGGCTTACGTGATGTATTTTGAGGCAAGATTTTTTTTTTTTTTTTTTGGGTGCCCGGCCCGGGGGGGCGGGGGGGGGGGGGGCATTAAGGTTTTCGCCTAGGGCGCCAATTTACCTTGCACCGGCCCTGTTCATAGCAAATAAAGGAACGTCTCTTAGTGTTCTAAAAATGTATTTTCGGAGTGTTATTGTTGATGTGAGGAAAAGCCGCGACGTACGGAACACAGTGGAGCTGAGACCGCGAGCCGGGGGCGGGTCCGGGACCGACCTTGAAGATGCAGCCCTCCCAGTAGACGTGGTGGTCGTGCAGCGCCTTCACCACGGCCGCCAGCACGGCCTCCGACACCTTCTGGCAGCGGCTGAGGTCATGGCCGCCGTCCGTCAGGATCTCCGGCTCCACGATGGGCACGATGCGCGACGCCTGGCACACCGAGGCGTAGCGCGCCAGCACGTTGGCGTTCTCCGCGATGGCCAGCGGCGACGGCGTGTTGCGCTTCACCTGCGGCCAGGGCGACTCTGCTCCGTCATCGCGCCCCGTCGCCCCGTCGCCCCGTCGCGAGCACACCCCCGCGGGTGATAGTAGCGGCAGGAAATATGCTATACATTTTCTGGTGGCAAACGATCAACTTCGTTTTGAGACATTTGAAGCACTGGAGGTTTATGGGTTTTTCTAAGAGATGAGAAAGTTATTTTCTTTTGTCATAACGTATCAAGCAGCTACATTGTTCATACTGGGCATACCGCCTGCCATCTATTGGCCTGACGCGAAAACAACGCCATGTTTTCACAAAATAAAATAAAAAATTGGAGCTGTCCGGTATTAATTTATAGTGTATTTGATTAAAACCTACTGTTGGAGTTCTCCTCCGATCGAACATTTTTTTGGAAGCACTGCTTAAAATTCCTCCGCCTGATAACAAAAAGCCTAATGATTTGTAGGCATGTGTTTGATGACGTACGCAAAATGAAATTTTTCACTAGTATAATTATGTTACTGTTACTCCAAAACTTATTATAAAAATTGAATGGGTAATACCCTGAAAACAGCGCCTACTGGTTTCTGAGAAATTACATATAAACGGAAATTGCTCAGATGTATGTATGGATGTACGTATGGCAACGCAATTAAAGCAAAACATGGCGACGGCCGCTTCACTGCGTAGGCTATCCAATGTCACCTATAATCGGAAATTTCTCAGAAACGAATAGGAATTTAGAAATAATGTTTTAAGGGTAAACACAGGAACCTCTCTAGTTTTAGAAGAAAAAACGTATTTTCTGAATGTTGTTATAACTTGACGGGAAAGCCGCGCTGTAAGAGTGGCGAGGTTGGCCGGCGCACGCACCTTGAGCACGCAGCGCCACTTGGCGAAGTGGCAGCCGTCGCGCTTGTAGCGGGCGCAGCGCTGCGCCAGGTCGTCCAGCCCCTGCGTGGTGACCTCGTCCTCCGAGCAGAACAGGGGCACCGTGCCGCTGTCCACCTTGATGCCCGGGATGATGCCCTTGGACGCGAGCACCTGCGTGAAGGGCACGCCGTCGGCCGTCGCCTGGTACACCGACTCGTGGAACATGATGGCGCCCGACAGGCTGTTGCCCACCGTGCTGTTGGTGGTGAAGAGCAGCTCGCGGTATCGCCGCCGGTTCTCGTCCGAGTTCTCGACGCCCACGTCGGCCAGCCGCTTGCCCATGGTGGACACGGACTCGTCGGCCGCCAGGATGCCCTTGCCCGGCGCCATCAGCGAGTCGGCGATCTTCTTCAGCTCGTCCTGCAGCGGCTGCGGCGGGTAGTGGAAGTACGTGGTCATGCTGCTGCTGCGAATTTGGAAATTGCTCAAGGGTCTTTCTTCCCTGCGAGAGCGCCGAACCGTAGTTATTGTTTATTGCGAGGAGGAAAGATGGGCATGGCGAAATGAAGCTTCTGGCATAGAGGTTCCATAGACTTGGAGTAGAAAAGCGAACGTGCAGAGAAAATTTAATAAAAGTAAGGCTACTTTAGTTTCCACTGGAACGTAGTTTCGCATTTGACCATATGTTGCCTTTTAAATTGTTGTTCCGCTTGTTACCCCTCATTCTATGCCGAAAGAGAGTTGTAAGCCTTGCTCTCGGCTTAGAGTACCCAGACTCTTCCATTTAGTTAATAATTTATCAAATAAATGCGTACAGACACTGAAAAGTTATTTTTAAAACTTTACCGGGCACAGTTGTTCTTAAAATACGGGAAATTTGATGTAAATTTCCGGCTGTTAAACTGTTAGTTCGGCACTCAAAACGACGCAAAGGTTCGTGGCAAATATTCCATTAAAGAGCTGGTATAATTTTAAACCAGGCCGATAGCACTTTAGGCCCTTTCTACTACAACGCGGAAACAGAAACGGAGATGGATCTAACGGTGACGGATCACGTAAACGGAGACGAATCTAACGGAATAGAGTTTCGCCAACAGCACGCAGACGGAGACGGACCCGTACGGGTTAGCTCGGCAGTGATGATCTCTTCCGTTCACGTTGCTCCGTGCGACGAATAGAAGCCAAGTATTTGGTGGTAGCCATGTCTGTTTATGTTCTAAATGTGCTATAAATTGATTCAAGTACAATACTTTGTTGTTTATTTTTATTGTATATGTAAATTCTGCCAATGTTATAATCTCGAAGCATAATTATTTTTTAAAATTAAATTAATGCTTCGTAACCTTGAAAGAAATATAATTGGTTGTAACTTGTTAAGTTTCCGTGCATTGCGGAAGCATCATAGTCGCGATAGTGATATATGTTCCGGGAGATCCGTCTCCGTTCCCGTGCCGTTGTAGAACGGGCTTTACTATAACTAACGGAACCGACATGCTTGCAGACAGGCCTTACACGAGCGTGCAGAAAGCCTCGGATACCTCATGGTGAAGTTTCAGACACTCCGGTGTGCACCCACAGC
Organism: Bacillus rossius redtenbacheri; assembly: GCF_032445375.1. Taxonomy (NCBI): domain Eukaryota; kingdom Metazoa; phylum Arthropoda; class Insecta; order Phasmatodea; family Bacillidae; genus Bacillus; species Bacillus rossius. Next base: position 87,321,361 of record NC_086332.1, on the reverse strand, counting down.
GCATCATCCCCGCCGTCATTGGCACCGAAGATCCACCAAGCGAGCCATCCAAGGAAGTCTGCAAATAACTAGACATTTTTTTATATATCTAAAAGGTTCAAACAAATTATTAAAGATGCTTACATTTTTAAACTCTATAAAATAATCAGCTAAAAACTATATATATATATATATAATCTTCTTGCAAACTCTTCTTTAATTTAATATATTGCAAATAAAATAATTTAAAATCTTAAAAACAAAACACAATCTATAAAAAAAAACTTTATGAACTTGTGTTCAATAAAAAGTTAAACAAAAATTTGATACTACATATATAAAGTTTTGCCTCGTTTTACGATCGGCTGTGTCTCGAGAAGAATTGAGAATTGGGGTTATCTCCTTTACAGGGTAGATTGTTATTGGGGAATACTGTATTCTCGCAAAGGGACGTCTAAATCGGTGACTCGAAGGTCTCGCCCTCCCCTTGTTGGATATCTTCAGTGGTTTCCAAAGTGTTTGTAACATTTATTAGTTACCTACGTGGATGTACATATGTATGATTTTCGTGAAATAGTAACAGACCACCTCTTTTATGTGGAAAGAGAGGAATCTAAATACACACTTACGATAAAGTTTTTATTTTCAAAGAACAGAGTAAACTGTGTGAAAAGAGTGTGAAAATATTGCTGTGAGAGTTGCTGTTATAGATTCATGTTTGAATTTTTTTAGCCTGGGGGTGATTTGTGAGTATTTTTCTCTGACTCCTTTATTCTAGTTTTTCCTTGTGTTTACGATCCCACACTTAGAAAGTGCCTTTGCATGTACTCGTGCATGTTGAACTTCCTCAGGTCATAGTTTATGCGGATTTACCAACCTCCGGTTTGTATTGAAATAAGCATGTGGTTTCGTCAAAAAGGTAAACTTGAGATACATTAGATTAGATATTTAAAATGCTGTTCATCTGGCAATATTATTGATAATTTTTTTTATTACTAATTAGTAAATGAAGTGAGTACTTAACGTAATCAGTCACCTGATAACTAGCTTAGTTTGTAGAGATGCGCATTGGTGAAATTTTCGTTCAGTAAAGATCTATTGGGGTTTTTGTTAGTATTTTTTCAGTGTCTTGTGATATTTTCTAGTCCGCGATTTTCATTGTCTCAGGAGTTCCTCACATACGCATATTATAAAAAAAATGTTATTGGGCTAATTTTTGTTCTCTTTGAGGTCATCGGATACGGAAATATGCAGTAAGAATCACATCAGTTGGCCCATATTAGGAGATGACTCGTTCTAGCATTAGTTCTGGGGAGAAACATGGCGGTACTCCGGTCACACCTAGAACATGAGTACTGCGCTCCCATGGCTCGCCTCCCAGGATCGACTCCCGGCGGAGTGGGAACGTGGCGGACGTTGCACGGAGCCGGTGAGGTTTCGCGACGCACCCACACCCATTCGTTCCGTCGTTCCGTCGGTGCTCCGCTCGCGTCTCATCACCCTCGTAGTCTCTAATGACCTCTAATGGCAACGAGACGTTACACCCATTCATTCATTTTTTCCGTTTCCTGATAAAATATATAATTTTTATATATATTTCATGGTTTCTTCGACATAAGGAATTTTCTCCTCTTAAGTCGGAATAACAGCTCATTCTGAAGAACAAAAAGTTGGTTTGCCACAGGTAGACTTCAGTGTTTACATGAGTTACATCAGCGAATGAATTTTTTTTAATGGCAAATTCCAGCTAGTTGTGAACTTGTGTCGAAGCTACGTCAGAGAAATATGTGAGTAGTATAGTAAAAGGACTTCGAGAGCAGGAGTTGGAGTGTGGATGGTGGAGGTGTCAGTAGAGGAAATATCTTACACGTCATGGGAAGATCCTAGCATATTTTGCTTCGAAAAATTCTGAAAATGTAACCATCACAAAATATGTATATAGAACTATACTTCGTGAACTAAGAAGTGCGGGCTACATACAAAAATAATGTTGTAGAAATGATAAAATTATTCAGTAAGGATACGTTACATCGGTAACAAGTCTGAAACATTATATGCTCAATGAGAGTAGGTAAAAAAAATGTATGACTTTAAGCAGCAGTGGTAACACACTACACCTGACTACTAGTTCCAGTCCAGACATCCTGATTTATGTTCTCCGTTGTTTCCTGTTTCCCCGTAGCATTCCAGGCAGATACTGTAGGCCATCACCAATTCCTTCCCGATATTTCCTGTTTGTGTCGTGCGTGTTATCGTCTCTAATGACCTCGCTGTTACGCCCGATAAAATAAATAAAAGGTTGCGTGTCCGCCACACACGCTAGAAGTGAAAACTTACTTCACTCTTCAACGATAAGACATAGTATTCAGCAGTTCACTTAAAAGTTAAAATAAAACAGTAAAGTTCACAAACTTGGTTCACACTGAAGGTTCACAAACATGGAGACGAAAACCTGCGAACGCTCATCACGTTTCCGCCCGCGTAAGAAGCAAGCAACCAGACTTGAGAGTTAGTGAAACTTCCCGATAGCTCTTGTGACGCAACCAAAACTGAACAGGAATCGGTGAGAATGTATTGGTTACCTTCTAGGTCTTTATGACCGTTACTCGCAGGGGATTATGTAAGGTGGTCGAGCGAGCTACCATGCACGCAGCACATCAGCGACACCAACAAGTATCTCATCGGACATCGACGACGCCAGGAGTTAGCCAGGACCAACCCGAAGCCACCACACAAGATGGCGACAAGATGCTGGACGGCATGACTATACGGAAGACGGAAGCATGGCGTGACGGGAGACTCGCCCGTGGGTTTGCGGGTTCCGAGTCCTCCATCGACGAGTAGCAACTCGCTGGGCAAATTGACGTCCGAGGAACGAGTGACACCCGACTTCACCAAGGAGGCGGTCGTCAACACGACTGCGTGAGTGAAAGGGGTTCGAGTCCTCCATCAACGAGGAATAACTCGCTGAGTGAGTTGACGACCCACAGGAGAGTTCCTGCAAACGTCAGGAAGTTACGTCGCTATCATCACTACTACGAGTGTCGCTGGTTCGAGTGGAAGCAGAAGCAGAGAGTGCCCACGTGCCGGGCGAGTACCGCGGGATTTGCAATCGGGAAGATGGGCACGACGACAACCCAGGCGATGCCGCCGATCCGTGGAGGCGGACGAGAGACGGGCGAGTCAGCGAGGAGCGGGGTTCGACCCTGGGAGGTCAACAAAAACACCGGCAACTTTTGAAAGGCTTCGAAAAATTCTGAGTAGGTTGTACTTTGGACTGCAGCCGCCAGGGGGTTTGTTTCGTGAATTTCCGTCGCGCAGAACGAGAATCTTGTGTACGAAATAAATAAAATAATTTAACAAACTTGATGTTGCTTTTTTTTTCTTTCATAAATTCGATGAACGTCTTACTTGAAGGTCGGGTGGAAACGCCAGAAAAATTGCGACACCAAACCGCGACAAACTCGACCCATCGTTCACAACCACTGGCTCAACTGACTCCATATCAACATCAGAATCATCAGAGCATATCCACGTCCATTTCCAAACAATTTTCTGTATTACCCGTCGCTTCTCGCGAGGTAGACAGCTGAGGCTCGCTCGAGCGAAAATTTCGCGACTCGTTCGGGAGCTCGTTTTGCCCCACTGACTCATTTCTCTCCGCTACTTTTTGTCTCATTCGATACCTACGATACTTCTCGGCATTTTTAATTGCTTCTGTTTGGGATATTTCGCTTTTTTTTTTCTTTTCTCCAACATAACTTGTTTTCGCTTGGGCATTTGGCGATAAATGGCTCCAAGACCACACTTTATAGTTATTCCACTCAACTAGGACCACTCAATTCTCACTTAAAGTTTAAATCACGCAAATCGTTCTATGACTTTGGGAGTTCAGCTCTCATCGACTTCAATTCGACGCTCTCACCAGCGCTCATTACGTCATCACTACATATGTTAACCAGGTGAGTCATACGTCACGACCACGAGCAAAGTCTACTTTACGAGATATATTTCATTAAACTCTGTAGCTTTCATAGTTTACGAGTTTTAAGTGGTGTCGACTCCTCAGCCGAAGTGACATCCAACCCAAGATTGACATTCATATTCCTGTCGGAAACTCATGTCAAGAAAAGGCGAGCACGATGTTCAGAATATGGCAACGTCACTCGGCGGCAGTAATGGAACTCGTTTAGTCATCTTGAATTTTAATTGTAATTTATCAAGACAAGTACAGATTGATTCAGAAACAGAATTTTGATAACATTATTAAAAACACATTGAATCCTTTCTTTAAAAATTTTTTAAGATTGTGTGAGGTTTATTAACTATGGAGAGTGCCATTTTTTTTAATTCACCTATTCTACTGAAATCCTTATCATAATCTTGCTAATCAGAATTAATTGTATTTGTAAACAGGGCAGGAAATATTTGCATAACATATTGATCCCAAACGTTTGTTTACAGCAAAACGTGGCGATCAGGTTTAAGGAGTCCTGTCCAAAGATGCAAACGCACATATCGCAAGACATGGCGCATTGCTCTTTCTTCGCTTATGTTTGTTTTGATTATATTGTATTAAACTTATAATTAGGATAATGTGTATGTGTTGCAACCCACTTTTTTTCACTTTATTCGCAATTCCTTTTCCTCCTCTCCACTCTATAGAGTTACTCACACATGGAAGTGGCACTTTTCGTTACGCTCTGATGAATCATCGCCACAACCTACCTTAACTTCTTAAATGATGTAAGGTGGGATGTTAGTGAAACGTTGAAGTTGAAACGAGGGTGAAATGAAATGGATGACTGCTGTGGTGTGATGTATCGAAAAATTCTACGAGACCACGCTCGAGCCTTCACACTCTCCACCGCCGTGGAGTTTAGTGAGCCTCAACTTACGAGGTGGCAGGATACCTCTAGCAATTGCAGTTCGGGAGAGTGGATAGTGACATGAGCTTACTCAAACAAATCGCTAAAAACCTGAAAAACAATATAAAACATCTTACGGAATTACAAGTGTCTAAAAGAGATCTCTACTTCAAAATCATTAACTGCCATTTTTTTATTATTTGAATAAATTAATCGAAACTTTTCTTTTAAAAATAAACAATTTTGACGTGACAACGTCTAATAAATCGATGAACGCCGGCTGCACGCACGAAAAAGTGTCCCACTACGGATGTCCCACTACGGATGTGTCCTATTTGCTCATTGTACGCATGCGTGCCATCTCTCTTCATGCTCATTGTAGGGCCTACGCATGCGTGGCATCTCTCTTCCACTCGATTGGAACGACCATCGATTTGACTTTTCAATCATATTTTCGTCGTTTGAATTATTAATATTATGTAATTTAACGATCGTCCACCGATTTTCAGCACAATCGCTACATTTATTTTAAAGTAATGTTGAATATTCAAATACGTTTTGAACCAACAATGGTGTTTTACAGTTACACATAATAACTAAAATTACAACCGGGATCTTTTGCACAATGTTTTAAAAAATATTGTAACACATTATAAATAAGTTTGGTGTATTTGGGATGCGTATTTGTTATAAAATCGAGTTATAAAAACGAAATAATATTCCCCTACCGTGAACAAAATTTTTATAAACGTATATATAACATCTGAAACTATTATTTATCGAATATGGCCTCGTGGCTGAGCGATCAGCGGCGCTATCTTCGAATTGTAATGTTGTCGGTTCGAATCCCGGCAGGTGCGAATTTTTTTTTGTACTTGTAAAAATAAATACGGCGCACGTAACATTTCAAAAGTAATAAATATATTTGAATAATGAATGCAAATAAAAGTAAATTTATTAATTAAATTGTACATTTCATTCACTCCTTTGTATCCATACAAAATAGTGATAATTCAATAAAAATGATTCAATTTTGTTCATAAAAGTATGCAGAGGTAAATTTTATCATACAAAAGATAGAAAAATGTTTAAAAAAAATTCTTCCTCAAAGAATATAATATTTTTAATGCCTAAATGGTTTGGTTGCAAAAACCTATTACGGCTCGGTCTCAGGCACAGTTTTGTTATGACGTTGTCACGTTAAACTATCGTCCGTAAACCGACTTTACAGACATCCAATTTTTTTTACTTTCCACTTTCCAGCCAACATTTTAAATCGTATTCTTAAATGACGCATGCTATGAAAAGTTAAATTTACTATACTTTAATTTATCCACAAGTTCGTATTCCTGTCATAACATTTTACTGGCATCTAGCCATTGCAAAATAAATTATTCAAACCAAGACGATAGTAAACCAAAAACAATACAGCGGTAGAGATGATATTGGTCGCGGTAGTCACGTCTTCACTTATTAATTTTCCAAACCTAAGGTTTACTAAGCAGGATTCCTAACTCTTTGCTGCTACATTTCGGCTGCTTTCCGAAGGCCCTCCAAACCTCAAACTCTTAACAACCTGAATTAAATTTACTAGCGTCAACACTTACATCTGTACCACAAAGCAAGAAAGATAAAGTGTCGCAACTCAATGCTATAACTAACGCTCTTATTTTCTTTGGAAATCTGAAAACTGTGCGGTATATATCTGCAACCTAACAACCTAACAGTCATTAGGTTTTCTAAAGAAAATGTTGGAAACCTTGATTTTTTTTTTTTTTTTTTTTTTTTGTCCGTTGCTGGGAATATTTACCTTACAAGTTTAAGATTATCATTTTCCAATAAGGAACAACGAACACACTAATTAAAAGTGTTTTGTTTCAAACCCTTAAAAAAACGCCGCAAAGTATGAGTGTTGAAAATCATAACTTCAGTTTCATTTGCAAAAAAAAAAATACACACGAACACACGCCTGCACATGTGCACTTGGCAGTAATGCTTATTTCATTGCTACCCAGATAATTCAACATTGCCAAAGAATTTTTCTAACATTTAATAGTTTGCAATTATGCTCAATACGCCCTTCCGTTAATACAGCATTCCATAAATTCGGTTCTTATAATGGCTGTAAAATTACTTATTTTAATTTTAATTATGATTAAGAAATTTCCATGTTTTCTTTATATTATTAAAAGTTAATTTTTGATGTTTGCATTTCTCAACCGCACAGTTGTTTTTTTTTAGTGGGCATATTCCGCCTGTACAGTTGCGCCCCCCGGTCTGTACGTCTCTAGAGCTAAGCCCACAAGGAGGAATGGACGCGGCCTGGCCAGACAGCAGCCCGCGCCAGGACACACTGGGCTCTGGCTCAACTCCCCTTGTCAAAAAATAAAACGTTTTCGACAGCGCAGCATTCACCAGGGTCACGTGCTCGCTCGCCAGAGCGTGGCCGGCCGAGCCGGGGTCACGTGACAGTCTAGCACTCTAGACCCACTCCCGCGCAGCTATTGTGCGAACACTAGTGCCATTACACTCAGTGGCGCAACAACAGGGGGGGGGGGGGGACAAGGGTATTTTGCCCCCCCCATCTGAATCCTTGAAGTGGGGGCAAACGGGGGCAAAGAAAGTGCTGTGTAATCAATTTTTAGATAATAAAACTGCTTAAATAGCACCATTTTCCACTTTGAAATACAAATTTTCGCGGGGGAGGACCCCTGGACCCCCCGCTTCAATAGGGGGGATCGATGATTCTTTATAAAAATGTATATTGCCCCCCCCCCCCCCTTTTGGAAATTTAGTTGTTGCGCCCCTGATTACACTACATGTTGCCAACATTCCAAGTTGAAAACCAGGTCCACCAAACCGTCATTGAAAGAAAAAAAAGAGTTAAAAATGTAAACGCGGTCACGGTGTTGCAGGTTGACCGCGTTCCTGAACCAGGAGCGGGAACGGCGAGTGATCGTGCTGCGCGAGCGACGGCGCGGCGGCTGGGGCTACTTCACGCACTGCGCGGCGCTGTGCGTGCTGCTCGCCATCGCGCTCTGCAACGCGCCGCTGCTCTACGACTACACCGTCGTGTACAGGTGCCTTGCTCCTCCCTCCCTCCCTCCCGTAGTGACACCCCTTGCTCTGAACGGCCTGCGACCTGTGGTCGAAGCTGCTGGGAGAGGGCAGGTAGTAGCCGACCCGAGAGTACGTGCCCAGGGTGCTGTGAAGTTTCGAGAGCTGCCTCTGCTGTGGTCCACAAGCGACCAAGGAAATGCCTGTGCGCACTTGTGTGCACAGGGAAAGTAAGCTGCTTGCCTGACTGACTGACTGACTGACTGACTAACTAACTAACAATACAGCTTTTAACACCTGAGGTGCAGCACCTCTCTGCGTAGCCGCAATCCTGGGGTTCAGTCAGTGGGTGATCCAAGTGCTGATAGTCTGTCTAAGGACACGACAACTACTTACCATGGACGTTTCGACATCGGTGCCTCCGCCATGCGACGGAGCTGACGGCCGTCAAGGATGGTAAGCCCAAGTAACGCGTGAAAAAAAAGCGAAAACATGACGAGATGGCAGAACCCATCCTCCCCTCCCCAACAGCCGCCGGTAGCGCCCGAGAAAAATGTTTGCGTGTTGGCTGGACTCGGAGTCACAACTGTCCCGTTGTCCGCGCCGCGCGCAAACAGTCCCTCGCCGAGAAGTGGTCCTGTCTGGCTCGATGCCGCGCACATCTCCAGGTCAACGTCTCCGGTGTGGCCGAATATCACCGCGCAATTAAGGTCCTTTCGGGCTATTGGAGCACAGCTTTCCGTCCTGTCACAGAAGGACAAAATTCCCCCAGGAGTTTTCGTACTCCGCGAAGTACGTCTCGGAACGCGCGCGGATTTCTCGCTGCAGGAGATCGCGGCGGTCGCCCTGCCTGTCGGCTCTCTGGTTCCTGGACAGCCGACAGACCCGCGAGGAATGTCACAGGCTAGTCGTCGAGGTGCCACAGACCTAGTCTGCGCGGTACACGTACTCGCCGGCATGCAGACTACTAGCAGCCCCAGGGCAACTGCCAGTGGTTCAACCCCGCGGGCGCCCAGGTAGCGTGTCGCTGGTGCACAGGAGCGCGCCGAGCCCCCGACTGCCCTCGTGGGTCACCGCGACTGCGTCGAATGCTGGCACTGCAAGGCCAGCAGGGACGTCGGGACGTTTTCATGAGTGGGGGGGGGGGGGGGGGGCGAAAAGTCCTAGGGAAACAAGAATTTGATGACGTATATGTATTAAATACTACTCTGACAGTAGATGTAGTACAATTTAAATAAAATACCATCTAGGAATTTGCAATCATTTTACAGTACGTATATTGACAATCATAAATTTGATTTTCTAATCAATGTGATCACCAATCCAACGTTTGTAACTACTGGTTGGGAAAAATACTACTGGGACCAAAACATTTATTCTGAGAAAAGAAGGGGGGCGAAATGCTACTCTCGCCCCCCCCCCCCCCCCCCCCATGCATAACAGCACGAAGGCGACTCGCCCCTGCTGCCCCCCCTGCTCCGACGTCCCTGAAGGCCAGCACTGCGCCAACTACCACAATCACCTTCCCCCACATTCTAGGAAACTAAAAGATCTTTACTGATCTTTAACCAGTAAGCGCCAACAAAAAGACATATAAAAAAAGAAACACACAAACATACTGTGCTAAATACAGTGATAATGACTAAGGAATGCCTTTCAAAGAAGTGCTACATAAAATTTAAAAACTTATATTTTAAGTAAAAATTATTTCAGTCCCAGTTGTGTGCATAAGCACATCTTCTGGATACTTCACTCTTCTACCGATATTAAAAAATTTCAGTAAAACCAAAGTTCGACAGGACGCACGTCTCTCATTTATACATTTAAAATGCAGTTAATTTACGAAACCGTTGCTATTGTTGCAAATGGAATGGCGTGTAAATAAATGGCATATTTAGTTTTCTGCACGCTATTTCCTCAAAGCAGTGACGAGCGACATTTTAAGATGTTCCGTCCTTTTGTGGGGAAATGTTGTTTACTTCAATTAAACTATAGTATTAGTGTTTTTTTTTTCTGACACGCCTAAATAGTGGCTTAAATTCTTAAATTCTTCAGCGGGGACTTATCTTAACTGTTCGACACAACTTACGACGCTTCTTACTTGGTCACACACTTTCTCACGCCTTCCGTGGCAAACAACTGATTCGTCATGACGTCACTAGCACACAACTAGCGCTGCGCCTCGGGACTCAGTCAAACCAGTACAACATAAATATAAATTTAGAAAAAAGGAACTTATGCTCCCCTTACTAAAATTTACGTAACACTTTACTACATCTATATTTACTCAAATTTATTAACAGCTTAAAAAAGGGTTAAAAATACCAACTAATAGCTCAGCTCAGTTTACCAACTTAACAAAAATTGTCTAACTTACACTTAACAGTAATAACTAAATTAAACCAATAATTGTAACAAAAATGGTCATTAAGAACCATTGCGCACTGGTGACCATGGTCACATTTATTTCTTGGAATACTACTACAAGTTCATCGAAACTCTCAATAAAGGTTGTAAGTCGGAAAACTCTCAGGTAAGACTTTAGGGGGAAATACGGTCCTAGGTTGAATGTCAGTTGCCTGAAAAGTATGCTACACGCACTGCACTCGAAAGGCTACGCTAGGGCGGTGGTGCACTCACCCTATCACCTTTGAATATATATACTGTATAGAAGTCGCGAGTGGATAGAATTTACTCTACGTTTTTCAGGAGCGTATGATGAGCAGCTTGGGAACTTCACCGCTGCAGGGCGCTGCCGTAACGCCCTGTATCGTCTTAGGTTGTTATTTACACGTTAGAGCGCAACACTGTCGCCCGCTGTCATTCCCCGCACCCCCCACCCATCATTCACTGCAGCTCAAGGTCGTTCAACGGGAGGGGGAAGGGGTGTATGAAGAGTTCGACACTTGTCCGCTAGGGACCACTACAAGTCGATGCCCTAGAGATGGTGGCGATTGCGGCGGTGAATTAACCAACTACCTCAAACCGTATTAGAAATTTTAACATGGGCTGGCGACTTCTATACAGTATATATATTCAAAGCTATCACAAACCTTGACTTATTCGTGTGGTCCGTAGTGTCTGTGTCACTGGTTTGCTCTTGGGATCTCGTCCAGAGGAACACAACACTGGCCGCGTGTCTGTGTCGCGGAGATGTGCGAGGGCTATTCGCAAAGTAAGCTCCGTTTGGTCACTAAACAAAATAATAAACTCGTGAGAAAAAGCTTTTATTGACAGTTTTAGTTTACTACATATCTACTTCACATTTTCACATAGTCGCCATTCAGTTCCAAATACTTTTCGTAACGCTGCACCAGTTTCTTTAACCCCTGTGCACAGAAGTTAGCCGCCTGGGAATGGAGCGGATGCCTTAGCCATTCGGCATCATAGACCTCGAGTACGCAATGCGCGTAGCGTAAGTAAAGGGGCTTTGTAAACACTCCGGAAAAGGTTTTAAGAAATCTCCGTAATCGAGTCGACAAATGATGGCTAGCGTTGTTTGGCACGAAAAAGTCGACATTTTTGTTGGTTTGATGAAACGTGGGTCAACAATCACAGCAAAAATTACAAAATTACGATTGTCCAACTAGATCATTTCCAGGCGGCGAACTTCGGTGCAGAGGGTTAAATAAACTAGTGCAGCGTTACGAAAAGAGCTTCAAACTGAATAGCGATTATGTGAAAATATAAAGTAGGTCTGTAGTAAACTTACACCGTAAATAGAAACTTTTTCTCACGAGTTTATCTTTTTTTAATGACCAAATGGGGCTTCATTGACAAATAGCCCTCGTATTAGCTGTATATACGCTCGTGGTCGAAACTTAAACACTTCTTGTACATAGTAAGAGTATCGCACTGTTGGAATGGGTTGTAATTTTTTAAACATTATTTCACTTAAGTACATAATGTTGTATTTTCACTTTTCCGTCGCATTATATTTATAAATCCTTAATACGCTACCACTATAGCATATTTTGCGTGGTGATTATTTTTCTTCTTGTCAATCAATCTGACACTTATGAATGCATTTTTCGCGAAACCAGCTTATCTGATACTGTTCCGACAATAAGTTTTTTGTTAATATCGATTTATATGTTAATATTTTTTTGTTTTAAATCAATAACAGATTTGTTTAAAAATTACGCGAGAGAAAATGTCAACAACCCCCATTTTATTACTGCAGGGAAATATTGTCCACCATGGTTTTATTGACCTCAGTTATAAGACCTCGGTTATAAGAAATATAATGTGTTTGTTGCTTAGCTGCAAGTAGTTCCAATAATTGTTTAAAATGTGTTGAAAATAATATTTATGAGAATGCATTACTACATTGATAATTGCTTTGATGAAAAAGTTGTTTGAAAATATGAGGAATCACTTAATAGGGCAGGACTTCAGTTCCCGGTAGGGTGCATCCACAGGCTGCTACGAAAGGGCAACCACGTAGAGCATGTTGCGGCAGGCGCCCTGGTTTTCGTCAGTGGTGTTAGGAAGCTTCCTCTACACAGGATAATACCATTTTTAACTGGAGTCGTGTGTATTCCTGACATGCTCCAGCTTTCACTACCTCGGCTCACAGGGACACAGGCAGGGGGTGTCCTGCTTCACCGTGTGTGGACAGAATGAAATCTTATTCTGTTAAAAAAGTATAACTCCCTATTTTGTTTCATTCAAAGGGGACAGATTTCTCATAGCTTTAAGTAAATATCACCAAAAAAATAATAATTTGCAAAACACTCCAAACGACGTTAGTGTCAGCAAAAGACAAGATAAATTAAAACTAGCATGTTCTTACATGAAAGTGGCTAACTTGACAGAATATTATCCATGTGCATTCACCGATACGGCGATACAGCATGAACAATTTCTTGGACTTACGCCATTGAAGTTTTGTACTGTTTGTCATGGGAAAAATTCATAAAAGCAAAATTAGAAATAAAAATTAAAACATAAACCAACAAAAAAATCCTAAATCAGCTGATGTCAAATAAACGCAACAACGAACCAAAACAGGTATTATGGACAAGACAAGGTGGAAAACACAAGGACGACAACACCGACGAGCACAGTAGGTTCCCTATGATAAAAGGGTTGTCCATAATATCTGTTTATCTCCATCATTGTGTTCCTATATTTGCTGTGTTGTCCTGGGTTTTGTTGTCTGTCTTCATTTACTGTTATTGTTGAAACTCTGTCTCATCGTTGCTAGCCCACTGTGTTCTTTTGTGCTTTTTTTTTTTTTTTTTTCCTATGACTAAATTCCTTCTACGGAATTCTTGTGCTGTCTGATATTTAAGTTTGAATGTGTTGGTCTGTGCTGTCGTCGTTGTGCTGTCAATAATACATGTTTAGGTTCATCGTTGGGTTTATCTTTTGGACATCAGCTGATTTAGGACATTTTTCTGTGTTTTTTTTTTTCATATTTGAATTTTTCTCGTGACCAAGGAATTGTTTTAGATCAAAATTCCCCATTGCACGGAATCATTTAAAGAACGCGCAACATGATAGATTTGGATAGATGTTATCGTAATGTTGTGTGTGCGTGACGATGCGCAGGGCCAGCCTGGACGGGGCCGTCCTGGCGTGCGTGATCGGCGGCATCCTGCACCTGTTCCTGTGGGTGGTGGTGTGGCTGCTGCTGACCATCAAGCAGCGCTGGACCTTCAAGCTGCGCGTGACGGTGGGCCGCGCCGCCGTCAAGTCGGCGCGCTCCGTCAAGCTGGTCACGGACGTGGACCTGGCGTCGGGCCGCCAGGGGCCGGACGACGCCGGCGCCGCCGTGCCCTTGCTCGTCGTGGGCAACGGCCGCACCTACACCATCTCGGAGGTGTCGCCGAAGAAGGCCATCATGGGCGTCATCCAGAAGGCGGCCTTGGACAGGAAGGCGAGGGCCGCTCAAGGTGCGCTGGAACCCGTCGTAGTCATCGAACATATCGAGGGCGAGAGCCTATCCCAAGCTTACAATTTTTTAATCTTATCTATTTTGTGAAGTAATTTTGTGCTTAACCTTCATAATTAAATACACATGAAAATTTTAATTATTAGTATTTGACATCATTAACCTTTAAATATCCCAAGGCCAATCTTTGACTTATTTAACGTCATGTTTTGCAAAGTCATCCTTTCTTTGTACGATAGCCCTCCCGAAAAGTATTCCTGTAGCCACCTTTGAATGAATTAATTTGTTTGTTAGGGGTTTAGGTTGAATGGTTACACTACCAAAAATTTATAACAGAAAAAAGGACACATAGACCAATAGATTTACAAAGGGAATAAAAAAAACAGCATTCACCATTACTTTCAATGCGGAAATGGTCCATTTTCTTTTGATTTCTGTCGTAATTCTCAATGGATGTGATTTAACATTTATTTGTGGTTTAATGGTGTGTGTGTTTTTTTCTGTTGCAAGGCATTAAGTTTGTGTGTGTGTGTGTGTGTGTGTGTGTGTGTGTGTGTATATATATATATATATATATATATATATATATAGTTTTTGTTAGTTTATTTTGTTTTTTTAGTGAGTTTTATTGAATGATTTTGGTTTCCATTGTACTTTAGTATTTTTCATTGTATTCAGTTGGTCCCCATGGAATCTCTTTGTACCAGAGTAGTTGAACTTCAAAGTCCCTGACCGTTGGAATGTTCGTAGTGGTCGAGACAACAGAGCTCTTTATAGCTGGCTTCCACATTCACCTCTTTTCATTTGGGGCTTTATAAAAGATTGTGACCGCTACCAAATGATTCGCCAGAGTTGAGACACGTAATTGAAGAAGCTATTGTTTCCATTACTCCGGACTTGTTAACCAAAGTGTGGGAAGAATTAGACTTTTTCTTGGATGTGTGCTGTATAACTAAAGGTGCACATATTGAACATTTGTAAGGAAAACTAGGTTATTTACCTTTAACTTGATGTATGGTTTGTTGTAAATAGTCTAAATTAAACTGTTGTAATATACTACTGAAACTGGGGCATTCTTTTATGAACACATGTATAAAATGTAACTGTACATAACTTACATGTTGTTCATCACCTCTAGCTCTAATAAATATGTAAATTTGCAATTTTATTTTTATACAGTGTGGTGTTTTTTTTGGGTACAAAATTGATGAAGAAGGTGTGCATGAAACAGAGGAGAAGATCAAAGCGATTCACAAGGCTCCATAACTGACATCCCATAAACAGCTTCAGTTATTTCTGTGTATTTTAAACTTTTATGAGAGGTTCCTGAAGGATGAAGCTTCTGTACCCCTTCACCGCTTATTGGATCATGGGACACCTTGAAAATGGACTCATGAACATAGTGAGGTATGCGGCAAAGCAAAATTACTGTTGCAGTCGGATGTGGTGCTGACACACTAAGATCAATAAAAGCATCTCATCCCCACCTGTGATGCTTCTGAATATGGAGAGCGTGCAGTTTTGGCCCATGTAATGGAAGATGGGTATGAAGCACCTATTGTGTTCGGATCACGAACTTTGCATAAGCAGGAAAGAAACTACTGACAACTGGATAAAGAAGCGCTAGCTATTTATTATGTTTAGAGTCCCGAAATTTTCACCAGTATGTGACAGCAAGACCATTTACTATTGTGAGTGGCCATAAGCCCTTACTGCACCTATTGGATCCCACTAAGAAAACTCCAGACATACTGTCTCCCGGCTATTGCGTTGAAATTCGTGGCTAGCCATGTATGACTACCAGCTAGTTCACAAGGCAGGGTCCAAAATTGGCCATGCTGATGCATTGAGCTGGTTTCCTATAAAGTCAGAGTTGTTTAAAATTCCAGTAGTGGGTTGTAGTGTATGTGTGCAATAGTTCTAGGTTGGCAGCCATGCCAAGAAGTGTGGAGGCCGGAAGTGTAGATAGATTAGGTTGTTGTTGTTGGTGCAGGACCGAATGGCCGATGTGTGTTAGGTCGGGCAACCAGAATCGCAGCCCATCGGGCGAAGTACAATGAACAGACATAACAGTGGCGACGAGGATATTTTGTAGGGGTGCGGGTGAGAATAATAATACGGGAGCTGTAGCAAGTATGGCTACCATCGGAGTGATTGGGGAATTCGTGGCGGGTCGGGACACGTGGAAGTCATATAGAGAACAAATTCAGTTTTATTTCATTGCAAATAAAATTGAAACTGACGATGCAAAGCATGCGGTGTTTTTTACAGTTTGTGGTTCAGAGCTTTATGACTTGGTCACGTGTTTAATCGCGCCTAATGGAACTGATGCGGTGCAACTGAGTGAAGTGTTTACGAAGCTCACGGCGCACTTTGAGCCGAAGCCCAGCGAGATCGTGAAGACCTACAAGTTTCTCAAACGAGATCAAAATGAGGGAGAAAGTATAGCAGTGTATGTAGTAGAGTTGACACATTTCAGTGCGCATTGTAACTACCCGAATTTGGAAATAATGTTACGGGACCGGCTGGTGTGTGGGGCGCGTGACAGGGCGGTACAGCATACTTTGTTGGCTAAGGATAAGCTCAGTTTCAAGGAGGCGGTCGACATTGCCATGGCGGCAGAGGCAGCAGGGAGTAATGTCTCGCAAGTAAGAAGTGATGCAAGCACAGAGGTAAGTCCACTTGATGGTGACCACAATGCGGTGCATGTCGTGGCAGGGGAAAGAGGTACAGACCGGAGCAAGCGTATGGAGCATGTAGTTACAAAGACACAATTTCCAGAATTTCCCCTTAAGCAGCCATGTTGGCGATGTTCAGGGCCCCATTCAGCAGAATCGTGTAGGCATGTAACAACAGTATGCCGTTACTGTTCACGACGGGGTCACTTAGAAAGAGCATGCATAAAGAAAAAGAAGATAAACACAGACAGGAACATACAAAAAAAGACGGGAGGAACAGTTCATAATGGTACGACGCATATGCTTTATGATACGGCAATTGGCCTACAGGAGCAAGAGCAAGAAGGCATGTTGGCAATGTATAGTTTGTACAACCTCCAGGAGTTGAAGACTAGAGCACCAATGGTTGTAAACCTGTGGCTTAATGGCCATAATCACAGCATGGAAGTTGATACGGGGGCCAGTTTTTCAGTCATCAGCTGGGAAATCTACAAGTTGGTGTGGCCGGAGCTGCCAGTCTTGGACAGATGTAACATTGCTTTGCGCACGTGGTCACAAGAACAGTTGACGGTAAAAGGGACTAAGAAGGTTGAGGTGAGATTGAGCAGTGGCAGAAATGCGACGCTTCCCTTGTTGGTAGCTGCGGGTAATGGGCCCAGTTTATTGGGGAGATATTAGTTTTAGCCCTTGGGTATTTCAGTTGAAGGTATATTTACAGTGGCAGAGGGCAGAGGGAACATGAATGAGGTCGATGTAAATGGGTCAAAGTCAGTGCAAGGTGAAAACAGGTGGGTCCGGGAACTACTATTACGATATCCTAGTGTGTTCGACACTGGTGATCTGGGACAGTACAATGGTCCACCAGTAACTATCATCCTTCAAGACGAAGTCAAGCCTATTTTTAGGAAAAGTAGATCAGTGCCATTTGCGATCAGAGAAAAGGTAGGAGTGGCAATTGACAAACTCGTGGCAAGAGGAGTTTATGAGCCTGTCCCTTACTCTGCATGGGCAACCCCAATTGTGCCAATAATGAAGGCAGATGGGTTCATACGAATTTGTGCAGACTACAAGGATACAGTAAACACTGTATGCATGACAGAGAGTTATCCCATGCCGACGATCAACGAAGCACTGGCATCATTGGCAGGAGGAAAATACTTCACAAAATTAGATTTGGAGGAGGCCTATCTTCAGGTACGAGTTGACGACTCAACAGCGGATTTGCTAACGGTCAACACGATTAAGGGCCTGTTTAGGGTTCATAGGTTGCAGTTTGGAGTGAGTAGTGGCCCAGCAGTATTTCAAAGATTGATGGAAACCCTATTAGCCGGGGTAAGTGTTGTTGTGGTACTGCTGGATGATGTGTTGATAGCGGGTCCAAATGAAGAAGAACATTGGGCTAGAGTAACAGAGGTGGTCTCTCGAATTGAAAAAGCTGGATTGCGATTAAAGAAAGCTAAATGTGTGTTTGCATCAACAGTAGTAAACTTTCTGGGATACAAGATAGATGCTGAGGGTATTCACCCTACACAAGACACAGTGAATGCTATTTCCAATGTGCCAGAGCCCTGTAATGTAAAAGAACTACAGGCATTTTTAGGGTTACTGAATTTTTATGAGAGATTTTGGGGAAACAAGGCAAATGCACTGGAGCCACTACACCGGCTCCTCGAAAAGAATGCTGTGTGGGAGTGGGGAGAACAACATGTTAGTGCATTTACCAAGGCCAAGGAGCTCTTACAGGCAGACAGTGTATTGGTGCATTACGATCCTTCACGGCCTTTGGTGCTAACCTGCGATGCATCACAATATGGAGTTGGTGCTGTTTAGGCACACGTCATGGACAATGGAGAGGAACGGCCAGTAGCATTTGGGTCTCGCACATTACAGAAATGTGAACGTAACTATGCTCAAATCGATAAAGAAGCTTTGGCCGTGATATTTGGGGTGACAAAATTTCGGCAGTATTTGGCAGGCAGGTCCTTTACAGTTATAACAGACCACAAACCATTACTGCGATTGTTAGATCCACGGCGCCCGACTCCAGATATTTTATCACCGCATATGCTACGCTGGAGCTTGCTGTTAGGCATGTACGACTATACAATCACATACCGGCCGGGGGTGCAGATTGGACATGCAGATGCCTTAAGTAGGGTTACGCAATCTCGACAAGACCGGCCCATTCCAAGAGTGGCAGAAGTACTTATGTTGGAGGAATTGCCAGAAGCACCCTTAGACGCTCATGCAGTCGCACAGGCCACAATGGAAGATCCAGTCCTCAAACAGGTCAAACAGTTTGTGTTACAGGGCTGGCCTCAGGAGTTACCACAGGAGCAGTTTCGACCGTATTGGAATAGAAGGGTGGAAATCACAGTTTATCGAGACTGTTTGCTGTGGGGAACACGGGTGGTGATTCCACACAAATTACAAGCAGATCTGCTACAAAGGTTACATGCATCACATGATGGTGTAGTGCGATCTAAGGCTGTAGCACGGAGTTACTTCTGGTGGCCGAAAATTGACAGAGAAATAGAGCATGTTGTTAGTATCTGCGAGACCTATCAGTCAGAACGGAGAGCCCCGGCATAGACACATGCAGCTTGGAGTGTGCCTCAGAAACCATGGTCTCGTCTGCACATGGATTTTGCTGGCCCGTTTCAAGGGAAAACATTCCTTAGTGTAATGGACGCGTTTTCGAAATGGCCGGAGGTGAAGCTGGTGCCAACAGTATCATCAGCAGCCGTGGTACGGGAGCTGCGAGGCATCTTTAGCACCCATGGAATCCCGGACATGGTGGTGTCAGATAATGGAACGGCCTTTACATCGGGTGAAATGAAGGCATTCTTGCAAAGGAACGGCATCACCTTCCATTACGCACCTCCATATCATCCAGCAAGTAATGGGCTAGCAGAACGGACGGTCCAGACGGTCAAGGATAAGCTGAGGAAGTTAAAATTAGGGGATTGGAGTACTAGACTACAGAGAATGTTATTTGCGGTGCGCACAACTCCCAGTAGGGTGACAGGGAAAACACCAGCAGAGCTCTTAATGGGCCGTACACTGCGTACATGTTTCGACAAGTTGTCTCCCCATTCATTAGGTCAAGAGATGGATGGGGGAGCCAGGGATAAGTGGGTTAATGTTGGACGTTACTTCCGAGAAGGTGACTCGGTACTAATTCGCAGCTATTTTACCGGCCCTAAGTGGGTCCCAGGGGTTGTGTTGTGGAGGGAAGGCCCAGTGACTTACCAGGTTCAAGAGGACAGAGGACTGATCACCAGACGACATATTGACCAGTTACTGCGGTGCACTTCAGTCAGGGGTGCATCCAGAAGCAGCAGAGGTTGTAGCAGGCTTGGACAAGAAGGAACCCTAGGTTGGCGATAACGCCGCCCTTACAACAAGAAGCCCAGCTGGTCTCGCAAGGAGACAGTGCGGAGCCTTTTTTGGATTTCGCATTGGATGATCAAAAGCATCCATGAGAGGGAGTTTTTCCCAGCAGGCCGTGGGCAAGGGAGTGGAAGAGCCATTCCCAAGCCGTCATACAGGGGGCTTCTACACCCCGTGAACAGGACCAGGGGTGGTGGGGGCCTACAGTGGGAACTACAGTCCTGTTTTGTAAGTGAGAACTACAATTTATTGAGTGTTGTCTTTAATAAATAAAGACATATGAAGAACATAACACTAGCATACATTTATGTCTGTATTTACTTTTAAAAAGCAACTTGCTTTCGCCAATTTTGACAGTCCAAAGCATTTCCCTTTACAATTTAAACATAATAAATAATCCATAAAATTTAACATTAAGTAGGTAACTTAAAAAATAACTAATAAATTCTAATTATTTCAAATATTTCCAAAATATTTTTTTACAAGCAAACTTTTGGATACAACGAACCTTTCACTTCTGGAATTAAATATTTTTTTTCACTTTTACTAATGTACCTACATACATCAGTTAAATGCAGTTATTGTTACTCTAGTGGCATGCCCAGCTTCGCACTGATGCAATCTACTACAAATAACTCATTATTTGTAACCAATTATTAAAGATAAAAGTGGTTACTGTGAGTCTTCCTTAGAAGATAGAAATATGCTATTGGACTTTTCTGTAGGCCTTTTTAAGACCTACTATTCCATAGTAAATTCATTTGATGTATTAGTCATAAATAATCCATGTACGTGCCCTAAAAGCATCTTTTTACGATTTGATTACAAAACATTAAAATTTCTCTATCTTTATTCATTCTAGGAGGTTGTAAGGCACTCAATGAATATAACTGTCGCTGGGGGGGGGGGGGGGTGGGGGGGGAGGCTTTTTTGATAGACTGAAACTGCGTAACTTGGGCGCCACCACGTGTAGGGGCACGTGGACCCGGCCGTAGACTCCTCGCTCGGGGCCGTGACGTGACCCGTGTGGGGACTAGGCTCGACTCCCCCTTTGCGCAGTAGCACTAGTGGGCTCTTAAGGCGTCCCACACGCCTCGGGACTCAGAAGATTCCGCACGCGGCTGCTCAGTGAAACTCACAGAAGTCTAGGGAAAGCTCTTTATTGATGTCGAGTGGCACAAGGAAATAAAATGTTACATAAGTAATTACGTGAAAAGAGTTATTCACTGATACACTGAAATAACATGGCAACAGGAGTATTACACCGGTTTAAAGGCTGACCAGGTCACCTCGTGGCCTGGCCTCGAAAGTTCGTTACGTATTAAGAAATAAAATATCCAACTGGATTTAAATAATTAGGTTAAAGAGCCATCCTCCCGGGGTAGACCTCGAGGAAAAGAATTTAATTATTAAAATAATTAAATTATTTTTTAAAACTTTTTTCTTTTCCTCGAGGTCTACCGGGGTAGACCTCGAGGAAAAGAAAAAAAGTTTTAAAAAATAATTACGGAGCGACGGATGTTACCAGATCAGTGAAACTAAAATATTGAAGTTGACGAGGTGAGCGCAGGCCTTCTACCCCGGGCGGCGAACGGAAGCTGACTGGCGAGGCCAGGGCATCATGGCCGCCAGGAAGCGTTAAGTTCCCGTTATGTTACCAGGTGGATACTTGGTAACATATTAACATGAAAAACCCTCTTAAACATTAAGCAAAAACTGACAACAGTGATTTATCATTACCAAACTTAACTTATTTTTAATTTATTCGTTAAAGTTCAAAAAAAGTAGTTGCGGGTAGTTCCGGGGTTGCCCGCCTGAGGCGCTGCACCGTCCTTACTAACTAAAACTTAAAACATAAACACTTAGGAATTTAAAAAAAAAAAATGAAAATAAAATGTTTACATTACAATTACTTATTTTTTTAATTAAGTTTTTACGGGAACGTGGCACTGAAGCTGCTGCCTCTTGCAGGGCCAAGGCTCACACGCACACACACCTGCACACGGGGCAGGAGGTTTGAAATAGAGGGTGTTGGTGGGAGGAGAGGGGTGGCGACGGCGTGAGGCACATCGGGCTCAGGGATGGCGTAGCCCCGGTCGACGTCATAACAAAAACTTTAATTTGATTTTAATATTGTGCAAATGAATTTTATTTCTGATATAAAATAATACAATATTTTTAAAATAATTATATATAAAAATTCAGAAGGGAATAATTAGTATGAAAATATTAAACACCTAAACCTTCTGAACGAAATTCTCCAAACGATGGTGAAAACCGCATCAAAATCCATAGTGTAGTTTATAAGAAATAAGCGAACATACAGACGCAGATAGTGACATTGTTTAACATTATTTAGAGATGTGTGTGTTTTTTCACTTGTGACAGGCGGGAGTGGGGTTAGCTCCATGGACGAAGGAGACGAGCAGATATACTGGCTGCGACCGAAGCCAATCAGCCCCAAGACCTCGCCCGTCACCACGTCTGACCGCGGCACGTGGCTTAACCGCAAACTTGGGGGCGCCAAGCACAAGGTTACGTTCGACGACTCTCTCAACGGTCCGACCAACCGGTGAGTTTAAACATGCAACCACTTCCCCAAATGCCAGTTTGTTTATAGTAAATTTTCCAATAATATTAACATTGCTGGTATTGGCACTGGAAAATATTCATATTTGTTGTGACAGAAAGTTAAATTCCAACTTTGTGTGAGAAATACACAGTTAATTTGACAGCTAATCATAAATTTTTGAAGTAAAACTTCTTTGCTGAGGTGGCTACAATTTTCAAGCATTATGAAAATTCCGATCGCATGAGGGGAATAGTTAGATAGGTGGTGGGAGAACCGGTAGAGGAGGAGAGTGTGTCAGCGGCGATGCCACTTCAGCACATGCACTAGTAGTCAAATGGGAAGATAGCAAAAGGGGTGGGGGAAAGGTACACTGCATAGCATGCTATATGCTAGTTGTAACGGCCGAAAGATAAGACGGAAGGGGAGAGGTAGAAATGATGTAGCAGTGATGCCACGGAATTCTCGTAAAGCTGTTTGTGTTTGTCTACGTTCAGTTTTTTATTTTATTGAAAGTGTCCATTTGAGATCACACCCACATCTCCTTACTGTTCTAAATTATTCTCTCTTCTTCAATAAAAAATATACTAATATTTTATCTCTATCTATACCTAATCAGCAAAACATTTCACTTCTGTCGCGCATGGACTCCACACACACACACACACACACTTTTTAACATATCTAGTTGCATTGCTCATCTGAAACTATTTTAACTCAAGTTGACGTCGTCCGGACCATGGCCTCTAAGCCCGTGCTCCGCACCACTAGTACCAGATCCCGTTTGCAGAGCGCACCCCTAGCACAGCAGGAATAGGTCAGGCGAGCGCCTCAGCGTGACCAACTAGACTCAAAAAAACTTCAGGGCACGAAACCCCGGGGGCTCGACCCCATTAAACAATTAAGGAACAAGACATTAGGACACAATTTTTAATTCACAGGCATTAAACAAGCACATCGCAGCTACTCCGTGCGAGCATCGCACGCACGGAGTAGACAACGAACCTCATTACCAGTCACCGCGGCCACTGGCCTTAATTAAAGTGCCCATGACAATGTTCGAGTCAGATTAGGAGAAATCCCACTAAAACAGTTCACAGTGAGACAATATGTTAATAAATTTACAGTCGCCAACTTGATTCCACAATTCAAATAATTAAATATGTACTATAAAACAGTTGTTAAGCCTTAAGCACCCAATTACCAGGTGCTAACTTTTAATTGAGCACCTGGAACGTGTTTTTAGCTTATAATAGAGCAAATTAAGTTGATATAAGTTTTTGGCGCTGACTCACAAAGGAGGTGAAAGTTTTCCTCCCTAGTAAGGCGGCCATGTTCGACAGTCTCCAACCACTCCGCGCCGGGTCAAGACGTGTGTCCGTGAGCAGCCTTCAATTTTGTTCCACCGATCGTTCACTCTGTACTTGATTTAATAACCAAATCTTTTTAATTCATTGCTGCTCATGTAGACTCAGCGTGTATTTCGCGGACCCGGGCTTATCTCGACCGTTTCCTTGGTGATTCCGCACCGCGTCGCGGACCACGCAATTTACGGCACTGGCCAACTCCAGCCAACTCGTTTTCGTTGTGATCGCCGCGCATACGCCTGCCGGCTGCAACCTCACGTAAGTGTAGAATAGAATTTAGGATCACGCTCATTGAGCCCTCCTAAGACAATTAACTTTCGGCGCTGGCCGTCTCCGGCGAACTAGTAATCACGCCCCCGCGAGACTGCTGCGGCAAATTCACAGTGTTATGTTAGTGTCGTGTTTTGTTTTGTAATCAACGTGTGTTAGTGTAATTGTACAATGGCTCAGATGCCGCATAGCACATTATCATAGCTTTTGTAGCGGTTCTGCCACCGCGTAGTGTATGTGTGGGGAGTACAGCGTACCCATGCGTACCACACCGGAGAAGTCCGTGGATTAAAAGCCAATTTAATATAAACTGTGTCGTCTACGATTATTCCACACCATTCCGTCCTCCACACGGCCTCACGGCCTCACAGCCAAGTAGGGAATTTCAGGATAGATTTCCAGCCGCGTACCTGGCGGGGCACACAGGGGCAGAGTACCCGCGACCCATCACCAACGGCCTAGTGTCCCACTAGCCTGCCTCCCCCCCCCCCCTCGGACAACAGCAGCACCGCAACGCCCGTAGCACCCGTCAGATACTTCCCGGGCCTTCTACAGAGGCCGGGTGACGCATGATAAAATTTATGTACGAGTACAATACACATGAAGTTGCTCATACAGGGAAAATGTTTTGTAAATATTTTTACTTAATCCATTATGTATGACCGCCATATATGTCTAGCACCATAAAAGGTGCAAAGACCAGAACTGTCGAAGTGAGGTTTGACAACCTAGAGGTCCGAGAATGAGAGCCTTGCCAAGGGATTATGGTGAGGTCATTATTGTTAATGTTGTTGGCTCCTACAAGCTGATGTTCTGTGTATCAGTACAGCGCAGAGAAGTGCTATGTTTTAAGTGGTACATCTGCAATCCCACTCCCCGTGTACATTTAATAGGAACCCTCTTCCAAAAACTTGGAATCAATGGGTGCAAATAACACATGATGATGAGAAACTCTGCTCCTAATATAAAATTGATTTACATGTTATGGATTGCACAAGTGAAAATATGCTTAAAATCTTTTTTTACCAGGGGACATTGGACATCTTTTCGGCAACTGCGTTATGGCCATGTATTGCGAGACAACTAAAGTAGTTAAAGTTTGTTACGTAAACAATATTTTTTATGGATGTGCATTTCTTCTGATAAGGTCTAACGAATACCTACCACAAAAGAAATAAAGCATTTTCTGTCATTTTAAACTGAAAACAATAGTGTCTGAACAGTTAAGAGTTATTTATACAATTATACAGTCATCAAAACAAGTGCACATCTTGTAATATACACTCCAGCATAGGCACTCTCTTTTTAACTAGAAATGGAAAAAGTTAGTAATGATGTTAGAAAGTAGAACAATGTAACCATCAGAACACGTAGTGGCTAGCCTGAAATAATACTTTAGCAGGGGCGGAACTAGGGGGAAGAAGGAGGTATATTGCAAAATATATGCTGGAAAATTCCATTGAATAGTAGTGCTCTTTGCTTTTGAAGTCACACCTGAGAATTTTTTGAAGTGAAACTTCTTTGCTTAGATGGTTACAATATTTTCGAGCATTACGAAAATTCTGATTGCATGAGGGAAATAGTTAGGTACGTGGTGTGGGAACTGGTCGAGGAGGAGAGTGCATCAGCGATGACACCACTCCAACGCATGCACTAGCAGTATAATAGGAAAACGGCAAGGGAGGAGGGGGATAGGTACATAGCATAGCATGCTAAATGCTAGTTGTAACAGCCGGAAGGGGGGACGGCAGGGAGAGGTAAAAATGACGTAACAGTGATGCTACGGAATTCTCGTAATGCTGCTTGTGTTTGTCTACTCTTAAGTTTTCGTTAGGGCTAATGATTGGCACTACTTCATTTATTTTATTTAAAGTATCTAAAATTTATTTATTCACGTGGAAAAGAGTTATTGATTTGTACTATTAACTTGATAATATCATTCATTTTTATGTGAATAGTGTAATTAAAAATGTAAAAAATACGCATAGACTTAAGAGGTTAGCTTTATAAATTTAATTAATTATTGGTATGTAAACACTGTGATTTTACATGTCAAAAGGACTTACAGACTTGTGAGTTAATATACTTTATAAGTGTAATTTATGTTCGGTTGTAGTTTTTTTTTTGTTCTTTCATTTTATTCAGCTGGAGATCGTGATTTAACATAATGCCAAAAAATAATAAAGAAACAGAAGCAGATAAGAGGTATTATCAAAGGCAACATGGGAATAAACCTCCAAAAGAGCCACCAAAAAATGCCGGTGAACAGATGCGAGTGTGTAGGACGCGGAAAAAGGCTTTTTTTTTTCATTTGTGATCATACCCACACCCTTATTGTTCTCAATTATTATCTCTTGTTCAATAAAAAAAATACTAATAATTCATCTCCAGCAATACCTAATAAGTAAGGAAGAATTTAAAATCTCCCGCACACTCCTCCCAGAACACAGTTGTAGCCACGCACCTTATTGAGCATGGCCATGGTGACACAGGAGCTTGTGCGCGTACAAGAAGGGCAAGTCGCTGCTGGCCAGGCCGGGGAGCAGGGGCAAGGGGAAGGCCCAGCGCGGCGGCCTGGAGCAGCTGTCCGAGTCAGAGGAGGACGACGGCGACTACGCGACGCTGCGCGAGATCCCGCCCGGCGAGAACAGCGAGGACACCATCTCCGAGGAGAACAAAGTGAGTCTCGACCTCGAGAGCAGTTCGGCCAAGAGTTGTCTGCCAGTTACAAGTTGAAACCAGGGTCGATAAGATGGTCTGTGTCCTCTCATGGTATGCAGGGGTGCAAACCTGTAGGATTCGCAAGGGAGGCACGCAGAAATTTACAGGGGGGGGGGGGGGGGGGGGGCGTGTGGCCCGAGAGTTTCGCACGTGGGGTTAATCAACACGTCATCTCTGGATACGGTGCTTGTATGTTGTGTACTGCCCATATTTTGGCCTACATGCATGAATAAGCAAAAAACTTAAAAAATATACTGATATCGACCGGGGCTTCTCCCCACGAGCCTGTTAAGACCAAACCCCCTCCCCAGCCCTTAGCCATTCCTTCCCGGCTGTTGCCTCGTCAACGTACGTGATGTGTGTTTAAATAGCATGCCAAATACCACCATAAGAGAGCGCAGTTATTTCAGTAAATTATATTGTAAACCTTTCCTTTTTTGCCCCAAGTGTTTTGTGTTTCAGCTGATTTAACGTTAAGGGTCATGTTTAGTTGTTTTAAATAAATAAGTAACCTGAACAGAGAGAACTGGGAACTGGGAACTGTTTTAAATATTAAATTACTGTTTTCTTTAAGAAGCATAAAGGACGTAAAATGACGTGTCTGAATTGTAAAAGTGCTTTATGTGTTCATATTTTAAAAACCGCTGGCACGAATTCGGATAAGCATAACGGATTCCTAGTTTGGTGCGAAGACGCCATGTTACTACGGAGAGCGTGCTCTGCCGCAGATTCTATTGTCATCCCCAGCCGATGTACAATGCTCCAGTATCCCAGGGATTCATCCGTTGCCATCGCTGAGTATAGTTCTGTCTCTGTTTAATTTAATTATGTACATTAGTTTCGCTTTCATCCTCGGGGCATGCCTTGGTAGCAGACTGCTTAATGAATTAATGTATGCCCCACTCATGGGCTCTTTTAAATAGACTACGTGAATCCGTTCTGTGAGACCACGAGGGTGGCTCGCACCACACCTAAGCCGATTCTTGCCTTCGGGCTTTTCTACAGTTAAAACGTGAGATTGTAAAGGAGCATGCATAATATTTCTAGTGAATAAAAACATGTAAGAAAACTGTGTGGCTTTCTAACCACGTGTTGTCCCTCAGTAAGTCTCAGGTGTGTGGGATGCCTAAAGAGTCCACATCACTGACAATCTGTGCAGACAATCTGTCCAACACTGAGAGGAGCTAGGTGTATGTAATTTCTGGTTAGCTAGGAGGGCCAAATCTCGTCTCTACATGGGTGACGTCACGCCCTGTGAGGAGTCTCTGCCAGGTCCGTGTGTCCTTCTCAAACTATGGCGCCCTATTAACGACTTACCATCCAGAACGTACCCTCCGAGCTTACGACAATACAGAAAGTTTTCCACAGGACTTAGTTTTGACATCAAACCTATTTCATAGTCAAGCTTTTGCAAGTGCAGGCAGACCCTCCTCAGTGAGAGGATTCTTAATTCCAAGGGAACCGGGCCCCGGAATCTACGTCCATGTTGGTATGGGTCATGAAAATAATGGTACATAAAGAAAAAATAATTGCTTCAATTCAACCTTAAATTATTTATTCCAATTTATTCCTTTTTTCAAACAGGTATTTATTGATCCAGGAACACTATCACTGTATGTCACAAAAGGCTACCTTGCACGTAAGAAAAATTTATCAATTGTGAACTGATGCCAGACAAACGAACTTACACAGTTGAGATTGAAACACTCCATAATATCTTGACGTTAAGTGAGTTTACTTAATTATTACATAATCTTTACTGCTTGAATAAGGTCCAAATATTTGTTATTCTGTAAAAAAAAACATTACTCATCATAACTGTATACAATTCAAAAGTTTCCCACATTCATTTTTAATTATTTAATTTTCATGATTATTTTTGTGGAAATAAATAATTGGTTCACCATGATGGCTTCATCATAACTACCATAATAATGCTGTATTTAACAACCCTGATATAAACTGACCCTGTATGTGAGTGCTACAGTTTGTTGATTACACATTGAAGTTAGTGTACAATATCAACTCTCCATTACTTATGAGCTTGGTTTGTATGAAGTCACAGTATGTATGTCTTTTGGAAGTTCAAAGTGGCATGTGTGCCAACATCTAACAGTAGCCAGTTAAAGGTGCACATGAATTCAACTAGTAAAAAGTCATAATTAAATGTTCTAACATATTACAATGACATATGTTCCTCCTTAAAATGTAAATGTGTTGTTTAGAATTATTGTATTATAAACAGCCTTTAAAAACCAATTTCATAATACTTTACAAAAGGTGTATGTCATCTACTTGTTTTCAACTATATTTTCTCCCACTGTTTCAAATTCATAATAATTATGATACACATAATATTATTTACACAATTCATAATTGACCATTTTATAAAAAAAATAGTATATTATGATTATTTTTAAGTTTTTGGTAGTACGAAAACCTTGTAAAAGCTATACAACAGTTAAATAGAAACTAAACAAGCCATGTGAGGGGTAATTTTTGAAGGTATTAAAACATCTTACTGGGTATAGACTCAGTATATCTATAATAATGTATAATTTTTTTTTATTTTAGTCTGTTATTTGGCTAGTAAAGATATTGCAGCATTCCTACTTATAAATGGATATATTTTCATTTCCACTTCCAGTGCTACATATTTGACATCCCATCATTTCTGCCTTAACTGTTAACAAAAATTTTTTATAGCTAATAAACTTTCCCAAAGCTAACACTGATAACACTAACCAAGTGTGCTGGTGAGATCATAGGATGTTGCATGTTGCATGTAGCATGTGTGCATTGCTAAAAGCCACTCCACACTTATCAAAACTAACCACTAACCCACGCTAAACTGGCATACTTACAGCTGCTGGACACGGCCTTGCAGGACGATGCAGTCACCTACGCCCGCACCAACCGTGATCTCAACCCTGGTGACTACGAAGAACCTACCCCCCTTGTCACCCCTGAGCCAAACGATGAGGAGCTCCCCCCTCCGCCCACCCCAGTCGCCGGCCCAGTCACTGTCCACAACTCTACTGCCATCACTGAGCAGAACCAGGTAACCAGCCGCTTCCTCCCTCTAAACCTGAACCTCGCAATAAAAAGCTTCCCCTTCCACCCACCCCAGTCACCTACCCAGGCACAGTCCACTAACACAGCCTACTAAACCTACCGAGCAGCACCAGGTACCAGCCACTGCACCCCACTTCATCACTCTCCTCCCGCATAACACCTGAGCCTCATAGAGAGGAGCACCCCCCTCCACAGTTGATTGCGCAGACACAAGTTCCCAAGTTAATAGTGCATTAGGTAAACAGTTGCTACCCCCATTTGATCACCCCCCTCCCACGTAATATCTTAGCCTCATGACAAAAAAAAACCCTCCACCATTGCCTACCCATTCAATGACCACAGCTTACTGGCACTACCAAGCAGCATTAGGTAACCAGCCGCTAACCCCCACTTCATTATCCCCCCCTCCCCAGTGTAACACCTGAACCTTGTGACGAAGAGCACACACCTCCCCAGTCGCCTGCCCTGTCAATGTACACAGCCTACCAAACAGCAGAAGGTAAACAGCCGCTGCCACCTGTTCCATCACCCCTCTACTCTTTAATTCATTAGCCTGGTGTCAAGGATAAAACCCTTTCCTTGCCACCTACTCGGTCACTGTTCAAACCTACTTGAACTACTGAGCAGCATTAACTAACTAGCAGTTGTACCCTGCTTCTACACCTCATTCTCACATAAAAAAAAACTGTGCCTCTGTCGAGGAAAACTTTCCTCCACTGTACCAGCCAGTACACTGTCCACAGTCTACTAGTGATACGGACCAGCATCAAGTAATTACCTGCTTCCCCCACTTCATCCCACACATCAAGCGTAACCAATGAGGCTAGTGTGGAGAAGCGTCCCCTTCCCTGTCATCTCATTCATTGTCCTGCGCCTATTGGTACTAAAGAGCAGCATTAGGTAATCAGCTGCTGCCCCAGCTTCAAAACCCCTTCCAACTTTACACCTGAGCCTATGATCGAGAGCAATCCCCTTCACAAGTAACCTGCCCTGTCACTGACCACAGCTTTACTAACATCATCGAGCAGCATTAGGAAACAAGCAGTTACCCCCCCCCCCCCCCTTTCCACATCATCATCACCCCATGGTTAAGCACAAGAGCCTCGTGAGAAGGAACATCACCCTCCCCAGTCTCTGGCTCGGTCATTGTCCACATTTCTACTACCACTTTCGTGCAACTACTACAGGTAATCAGGCGCTGCCCCTTTACTTCACCATCCCCTTCTGCGTAATACAAGACCCTCATTGGAAAAAACACCACCTTCTCCATTGTCAAAGTTCTACTGGCACTATCGAGCAACAACAGATTATCAGTCACTGCACCGCTGCTTCATCATCCCCTCCCACATAAAACCAGAGCCTCGTGAGGAGGAGCACCACCCTACCATGTCCCCGAAACAGTCTTTGTCTACAGTTCTACTGGCATTATCTAGCAACAACAGGTAATCAGTCGCTGCTCCCCTGCTTCATCGCTCAGTCCTGCAGTTCACAAGAGCCGGGAGGAAGAAAGAGAAGGAGCACCGCCTTCCCTATTCGTAAGCTCGGTCATTGTCCACAGTTCTACTGGTGCTATCTAGCAACAGGTAATTAGTCGCTGCTTCCCTACTTCTTCAAACCCTCCTGCAGTTCACAAGAGCCTCGTGAGGAGTAGCACTGACATTCCCCATTCGTAAGCTCGGTCAGTGTCCACAGTTCTACTGGTGCTATCTAGCAACAGGTAATTAGTCGCTGCTTCCCTACTTCTTCAAACCCTCCAGCAGTTCACAAGAGCCTCGTGAGGAGGAGCACTGACATTCCCCATTCGTAAGCTCGGTCATTGTCCACAGTTCTACTGGTGCTATCTAGCAACAGGTAATTAGTCGCTGCTTCCCTATTTCTTCAAACCCTCCTGCAGTTCACAAGAGCCTCGTGAGGAGGAGCACCGCCTTCCCCATTCGTAAGCTCGTTCATTGTCCACAGTTCTACTGGTGCTATCTAGCAACAGGTAATTAGTCCCTGCTTCCCTACTTCTTCAAACCCTCCTGCAGTTCACAAGAGCCTCGTGAGGAGGAGCACGGGCTTCCCCATTCGTAAGCTCGGTCATTGTCCACAGTTCTACTGGTGCTATCTAGCAACAGGTAATTAGTCGCTGCTTCCCTACTTCTTCAAACCCTCCTGCAGTTCACAAGAGCCTCGTGAGGAGGAGCACTGACATTCCCCATTCGTAAGCTCGGTCATTGTCCACAGTTCTACTGGCGCTATCTAGCAACAGGTAATTAGTCGCTGCTTCCCTACTTCTTCAAACCCTCCTGCAGTTCACAAGAGCCTCGTGAGGAGGAGCACTGACATTCCCCATTCGTAAGCTCGGTCATTGTCCACAGTTCTACTGGCGCTATCTAGCAACAGGTAATTAGTCGCTGCTTCCCTACTTCTTCAAACCCTCCTGCAGTTCACAAGAGCCTCGTGAGGAGGAGCACCGCCTTCCCCATTCGTAAGCTCGGTCTTTGTCCACAGTTCTACTGGTGCTATCTAGCAACAGGTAATTAGTCGCTGCTTCCCTACTTCTTCAAACCCTCCTGCAGTTCACAAGAGCCTCGTGAGGAGGAGCACCGCCTTCCCCATTCGTAAGCTCGGTCATTGTCCACAGTTCTACTGGCGCTATCTAGCAACAGGTAATTAGTCGCTGCTTCCCTACTTCTTCAAACCCTCCTGCAGTTCACAAGAGCCTCGTGAGGAGGAGCACTGGCTTCCCCATTCGTAAGCTCGGTCATTGTCCACAGTTCTACTGGTGCTATCTAGCAACAGGTAATTAGTCGCTGCTTCCCTACTTCTTCAAACCCTCCTGCAGTTCACAAGAGCCTCGTGAGGAGGAGCACTGGCTTCCCCATTCGTAAGCTCGGTCATTGTCCACAGTTCTACTGGCGCTATCTAGCAACAGGTAATTAGTCGCTGCTTCCCTACTTCTTCAAACCCTCCTGCAGTTCACAAGAGCCTCGTGAGGAGGAGCACTGGCTTCCCCATTCGTAAGCTCGGTCATTGTCCACAGTTCTACTGGCGCTATCTAGCAACAGGTAATTAGTCGCTGCTTCCCTACTTCTTCAAACCCTCCTGCAGTTCACAAGAGCCTCGTGAGGAGGAGCACTGGCTTCCCCATTCGTAAGCTCGGTCATTGTCCACAGTTCTACTGGCGCTATCTAGCAACAGGTAATTAGTCGCTGCTTCCCTACTTCTTCAAATCCTCCTCCAGTTTACAAGAGCCTCTTGACTACAGCCAGGGGCGTTGCCAGGGGGGGGGGGGGGAGATTAGGGGTTCAAACCCCCCCCCCCTTATCCCCAATTATTTAATTAAATTTTTTATTCATCACTCAAACAAATTTCATATTAAATTTAATAAAAATTTTACCATTACAATATTTAAATTTAAGTACCGAAAACAGCTAAAATACCACTATTTTACACCCTAAAATCCAAATTTTCCCGGGGAAGGACCCCCGGACTCCCACGCTTTAATACGGGGGGGGGGGGGGGGGGGAGAGGCGCCATGCTTTTAACACCCCCCATACACAAATACTAGCTACGCTACTGACTACAGCACCACTCTCCCCAATCGCTTGTCCGGTCCCACTCCACAGCCTAATTGTGCTACCAAGCAGCATCAGGTAACCAAATGCTACCTCCCCCCATTCCCTTTCCATCCCCCTCTTGCTCACTCCCTGAGTCATACAACAAATGTCCCTTTCTCCACACTCTTCACATCTGGTTTGGTGTTTATTCACATGCTTGCTTTTTGTTTATGGAAATTTTAATATTGCAAAATTAATGGCTTTTTTTGCATTAATTAATGATTTATAACTTGTATCTGCTTACTTTTGTATAACATTTTTACTAATACCTTTTTGTTTTAAAACAAGAAGACTGGTAATCCTGTATTCAGTATTACAAGAATGAATGGCCTTTATGTTTACATACAGTGTTTCACTTATAAGAACTAAATGTTAAAAATGAGAAATTTTTTCAAGATTTCCTACCATTATGATAAGTTATTGAAAACCAAGAATGCAGTTGTTTTTAGTTAGTATATTTTAATTAATTTTTTTTAAGATAAATTAATTGGTTTGTTTACCTCAACTCTGAAAAACATTGGTAAATTGATTTGTATGTATGGCATACAATAAATTTTCCCAAACTTTCTATGTCTATGGTAGCTGATTTATTTCTTGACCAGGAGTCATTTCACCGGTGTATTCTCATACCAGGTATGGTAATGGTCAACCAGGGACCGGAAAGTTACTTTTAAAAAGTAACTCAGTTACAGTTACAAATACTCCATTGGAAATGTAACCCTGTTACAACTACAAGTTACGCTACTGAAAATGAACCAGTTACAGTTACAGTTCTGAGAAAAGTAACTGTAAGTTACTTTAACAGTTACTTTGTGAAAAACTAAAAATGTGATACGTAATATTGTTATAATTAAAAGTTAATAAAACATATTGTGTTTAGTCAATATATATGTTTATTTAAACTGAAAAAATTTAAATAGGTCTTAATTACATTGAGTAATTAGTTCACACTACAAAATTGTTCGCAGAACCACACAACAAGCACTTCACAATAAGGTTATTTTTATCACTCGACCAAACTTCGAAAAAATTAGAATATGAAGGCCACGGCAACGAAAATTCTGGACTGCTTTCTTGGCTTCTCGCTTCATTGGATTCTGTCATTGCTTTCGCGCATGTGTACAGGTAGGTTAATTAATTAAACAGCACAGCAGTAAACCCGCATGTTGCAAATATTAAATAAATGACAATCAAAACAAAATACGAGCGCAGGCTAGTCATCAGCAGTTTTACAAGTACAAGAAATACCATCGCAAATACATAATATGTGTTATATCTTTATTATATGACGTTGTAGTCACTGTTACAAAATACATCAATATGACACCATCTTACATCATGCACTTTCTAACTGTCATGGGTGCCAACTACCACACCCATAACACCTCCCCCTTTTTCATCACCTCAGGTTTCCTTATACATGTTACATGTTACCCTTCATACATTTGTTTCACTTTGACCCTCCTACCACTCCTGGTCACGTAATGGTCTTTGCTTCTGCTGTCTGGCAAGTCCCTACCGTTGTTTATTCCTGGATCATCACTTGTTACCCTCTCACTGTCATTATTAAATCCCTTAAAACCTTCTATGTCTGTATCAGTACTTCTTCTTCCACCCTGCACTGTAGGACTTGTTTGACCTCCTTCATCAATTTCTTGGTATGGCACCCAATCTATCTGTCTGTTTCCTCTGAACCGTGAAGGGCGCAAATGACACGTGTTTCTTCGGACCACTCTGCCACTCCTGTCTTTCCTGATGAGGTATGACCGTGGTTCACGGCTTCGTGAGATAACTACAGCTGGCTCCCAGACACTGTCACTTTCTATCTTCGTGACTACCCGCTCGCCTACCTGAAATTTGACGTCTTTCTTCTGAGCTGACCTGTTGTAGTACTGCTTGAACTTAGCCTGCCTGGCTTGCAAGGCTTCATAGATCCCCTCTTGAACAACTGGTTGCAACATGGCTGTGGTTATGGGCATGGTGGTTCTAACACATCTACTGAATAAGATTTGTGCTGGAGATGCCTGCAGCCCAGTGATAGGGGTGTTATTATACTCACGCAGGAGGTCCCTGTGGTCAGTACCTTCTGATTTGCTCTTGCGTAGGATCTGTTTACTGATTCCCACAGCTTTTTCTGCCATCCCATTGCTTCGATGGTAGTGTGGACTACAAGTAGTTAGTGTGATGCCATATTTTTTGTAATACTGCTGGCACTCATAAGATTTGAAGGGTACATTATCTGAAATGAGGACTCTGGGAAACCCATGAACATTAAAGACATCTTGCATTGCATTTATGGTGCATGCAGAAGATTTTGCAGCCAATGGTCGAATATCAATCCAGTGGGAATAGTAATCAATCAGTATCAGGAAAGCCTTCCCGGCTACTTCAAGGATATCTGTACCGACTTGGAAATATGGCAGTTTAGGAACTTCATGTGGTATAAGAGGTTCCCTGCACTTAGCCCTCTTAAATTTTTCACATATCCCGCACCTTGACACATGTTCCTCTATATCTTTCGCCATTCGGGGCCAATAGAATAATTGCCGTGCTCTAGCCTTAGTTTTCTCAACTGCCGAATGCCCTTCATGCACCAGGTGCAGGACATATTGCCGCAATGTATGGGGTACCACAATTTTGTGTCCAAGGAATATTATTCCATCTTCTATGTGTAGGTTATCTTGAACCTTGTAGTATTCACCATATTTCCCTAGCATCTTACTGGTATGGGGCCAGCCCTCCTGGTGCATTTTGGCCACCTTACAAAGGATGGAATCCTGCTTAGTTTCTCTTTGAAACGTCACTTTCCTACTGTCACTCATTGGTAAATGTGCACTCAACGAATGTACCACCTCCAACATTTCAGGATCATGTTCAGTCTCCAGGAGTGGCATTCTCGACATTGTATCAGCCAAGTGCAGATCTTTTCCCGGTACATAGTACACCTTCAGTGAGTACTTAAGGAGTTTGAGCCTGAGGCGCTGTAGTCTAGGGGAACCTATCTTCCCTATGTTTTTGTTCATAACTGCCACCAATGGCTTGTGGTCTGTTTGAACATTTACCGTCCGACCATAAACAAAGTCATGAAACTTTGTTGCTGCAAAGTATATGGCTAGAAGTTCCTTTTCTGATTGAGAGTAGTTCTTTTCACTGTCTGATAGGCTTCTTGAAGCAGTTGTGACAAGCTGAAGGTTACCGGAACTGGATTGTTGCAACAAACAGCACCCTAGCCCATACTGTGATGCATCACACTGTAAGGTGATTTCTTTCTCTGGGTCAAATAATGCAAGGACAGGTGCATCAGCGACTTTCTGCTTCAGCTCATCAAATACTATCTGATGTAAGGGTAGCCACTGCCAATCGACTCCCCCTTTCAGTAGTTCGTATAGGGGTGCTGTAAGTGTTGCCATTTGCGGTAAGAAACTACGAACGTAATTGAACATCCCCAGTATTTGTTGCAATTCCTTTTTGTTTGAGGGTGTTCTTAAATTAATTAGTGTCCTCGCTCTCTCTGGATCTACTTTCATACCTGCTGCAGAGAAAACATGGCCAATGTACTTAACTTCCATAGCTTTGTACTGAAGTTTATCCACATTAAATTTTATATTTCGAGCCCTAGCCCTTTCCACCACTCGTTGAACAGCTTCATCATGTTCTACCTCGGTGTTTCCCATACAGAGTAGATCATCAAAGTATATTACTGTGTTAGGTATGTCTGCAAAATTACTTTCAACCAGATGTTGAAAAAGTTCTGGTGCACTGGCTATTCCATAAGGTAGTCGCAGATATCGGTAGATCCCAAATGGGCTGGAAAAGCAACATTTCAGTGATGCCTCCTCCCCTAATTCAATTTGATGAAAACCTTCCCTTAGATCAAATACGGAGAAGTATTTTTTCCCTGCCAGCTGCTCACTGATGTCACTGAGTTTGGGAACCATGTGATAATGTCGTTTGATTTGTTTATTTAGGTCCGTTGGATCAAGGCACACTCTAAGCTTACCATTGGGTTTTTCAGTGACAACTAGGTTGCTTACCCATGCCCTGGCATCAACCTCATCAACCTTTTGAATAACCCCCTTTGTCTCTAGTCTATCAAGTTCAGCTTTGAGTGCCCCTCTCAAGGCCTGAGGTACTCGTCTAGGAGGGCAACATACAGGATCAGCTCCTACTTTAGTAATGATTTTACCTTCTTGAGGAAAGCAACCCAGGCCATGAAACACATCTTCATTTTGTCGCACAAAACTGTCTTTCGCCGTCCTGTTGTCAACAGAGTGCACCCGCTGCACTAAGTTCAGTTGTATGCATCCTGGTAACCCGAGCAATGGCACAACATCCAAGTCTACTACCATAAAGTCTATATAAGCTTCAGCTCTCGTAGCTTGGCAGTTCAAGGTTACTTTACCCACAGGTGTGATAACACCATCCAAAGTCTTTAATTTCACGTTCGTAGGCTCAACCCTAAACTGCTTGTCCACTTTTTTAAAAACCTGAAGTGGAAGTACACTAACCTGTGCGCCGGTGTCTAGCTTCACCATCATTTTTACGCCTTCAATGCTTACTTTTTCTTGCCACTCATTGGGGTAGGAAGCACTACTGCTGTCTCTGTGGCTTTTTATGCGACCCCTAATATCAACAGGACATACACTGACACTATCACAATAAAGACTCTCTTGCGAGCTGGATAATTCAATTCGCTCCACAACTTGTACCTTACGAACTCTACATGACCTTGCAAAGTGATTCAGGACTCCGCATTTAGCACATTTCTTTCCATATGCTGGGCATGCTTTGGGTCCGTGCACTGACTGGCATCGCCTGCACTGAAATTCTCCCTTTGTTTCCCCATCTTTCACCGGCCTCTGACGCTGTTCACTTGAGCTTTTACTAACCGCACTAATTAAAACAGTGTCAGACTCACTATCACCATTCTTGCTGTGTATTAGATGTGCTTGTTGCTTGCTCTGCTCACACGCTCTGCAATGTGCTGCCGCTTTTTCCAATGTGAGGTTATCAACTCGTAGTAAAGCTTCTTGGACGGCCTTGTCTAGTACACCATGAACTATACGATCCCGCAGCATCTTGTTTTCCGCACTCTCACCGGTGGTGTTATTATAATTACAGTTCTTCACGAGATGTCGTAGGGCAGTGAAAAAATGCTCAAAGCTTTCCCCTTCTTCTTGGCACCTCTGAGCAAACACATATCGTTCAAAGACCTCATTGATCCTGGGTCGGACGTACCTTTCTATGGCCTGCTTCCACTTAACATAACTTTTCTTATCCTCTTCCACCATGTCAACAGTTTGCAAAATGCGAGAGGAATCACTGCCCATGATGTTTCGCAAAAGTGAAATTTTAACCTTGTCTGGGGCATTGTCTTGTCCAGTACTCACAAGGTAGTCTTCAAATTCTGACTCCCAAAACTTCCAGTCCGCGTATGCATTTTTGCTATGTAAGTCCAAATCAGGTGGCAACTTAACTCCGCCACCCACGGCCATTGTTTACATACGAATATTTTACTTAGCACCTACTTTCACTGTGGTTACTGGCCCGGTCTTGTTACTTAGTATAATCATTTAAGGTAAACACAAAATCCTGTCGACTGCGCCATGTTATATCTTTATTATATGACGTTGTAGTCACTGTTACAAAATACATCAATATGACACCATCTTACATCATGCACTTTCTAACTGTCATGGGTGCCAACTACCACACCCATAACAATATGATTGTCGGGATTTTCGTTCTGGGATTGAAAAAATCAATAAATCGTTGTTCGTTCAATAAGAAATACATTTAAAAAATGTAACACAAGAAGTAACGACAATTATCGTTACGTTAAGGCAGAAAAATGTAATTCAGTTACAGTTACTGAAAACTTAATATATTGCGTTACCACGATCGTTACCACAAAAAGTAACTGTTACGAATAACGTCGTTACTAGTAGCGCGTTACTTCCAGTCCCTGTGGTCAACCATATGGAAACACTTTTCCAGGATAACCTCAAGTGCATCAGTTTCCATCACCAGGGCTTTTCGAATGGTTACTTCTATTAACCATAAGTAATATGATATTATTAATGTTATCAGAAAGAGTTTATAGAAACGCAAGTCTAGAAAATGAAATGTGCAGGCAAACTACCAGTAAAGTATATTTTAGTTTTAAATGTCTTAAAATATGCTGTCGTTCGGAGTGTAAGCTTTGTTGGATATGTAACGGAAAAAAAATGTGAGGGAGTCTTTCATTACTCACCAGTGATATGTAAACATCTAACCTCGCTAACCAGCTAATTTAATCCTTCTCACGTTGTTCATGTTGCATATAAACTTATAATACAAACTCTGACACGAAATTTAAAGTAGAATAAATTTAAATAATGCAGAGCATGATAAATATACTAATAAATAAAATATTCGCTTTTCAAACACCTAAATTTTGGAATGCGAATCACACCAATAGGCAGCTATAATTCGCTGCCTGAATCGTAAATGTTGCTTGCCAACACCACACGCAGATAGCAGCACGAAACAACCGGATATTTAAAACTTGAAATAATCCTAAACCCCGGCATTGAACATTATTTTTGACAGGAATTTTATTCAAATATTGCCCATATTGTTCAAATTCACTAAAGAGTTAATGCTGTAAAGTTTTTTCACATGTTAGAAGTTAAAGTTATATAGCATTACGAAAATATTAACTTCAGAACATTTTAAAACACTTTAATATACATTGGTGTATTTGTTTTTGCCTAAATGACAAATCTTTTGGTAAATATGTCTTTCAAACAAACCTTATCCTTATTGAGCAGATTTATTATTGTTGTTATTATTATTATTATTATTATTATTATTATTATTATTATTATTATTATTATTATTATTATTATTATTATATACCTAATATTATATTATGTTATTAAAAAAAATATATTTTTTCCAGTGACGAGGTTTGAATCACGTAAAAAATTCCCCTTAAGTTTAACAAGTGCTTGATCTACAGCTGTGCTACCGAGCCTATTGGGATTGTCTTAGAAGAATATGTATTAGGTTTAGTCATTGTAATGCCAAGTTTCTTGGTTATTTTAAAACTTTTAATTACTTTTTACTATGTCTATTTTAGTTTACCAAATATATTACAGGGTAGTTTCACTATAATAGAATTTAATTTGACACATCAATATGTTTGATTTGTTCCCTAATGTTTACGAAAGTGACTATATATGGGTTTATGTTGCTACATGTGGGTGCATCATCTTGACGACTTCAGCACCATAGTTACACATTTCCATTTATTTGACTTCCATTCCATATATGAAATTACTCCTACCAAATGCTGCATACCGAGAGCTAAATGTTTACACATCAAAAACAGCAGTACAGCTATCTACCTTTAATGTTTATATGACTAAGAAATCACTGCTGTATTTCTGTTAAAATATTTACACAGCCTGGATTTCCTGTAGGTGAAAACATTGTTTTCAGCAGACCTATGTAGAAGTCATGAAGTCGGACTGTAGTAAATTCAGTTCAAAATGTTTGGTTAGCTACTACAGACAGGGGCATAAACAGAATTACCTGCTTCCATTCACAACATACGTATATTTCTCTTGGACTACCAGAGACCAAAGATCTTCCTTCCGTCGCTTCTTGGATGTGCCCACTCACTGTGTTATTCCTTAACAAGAGAGTAGGGGGAGCGAAGGCGTTCTGGATCACTCAAAGATATGCAAATTAGGATAATAAATCACTGTCACTCCCCTGAACCCTCATCTTTAAAACATTTTCTATTGTTCTCTCCTCCCTCCCTCCCTCCCACACAATGGTGGCCTCTGACTCTTAATAATAATTAATTATTCTGTTATTAATTTATTATAATTGATTTTTGTGTCTGTGGAGATGTACTCTCTTCCTTCCTCCCAATTCTCGTTTTCTTAATCTATTTTTTATTTTATTCCTCTCTCCCCTTCTGAACTTTGTTGAGAAGTTGTGAGGTTAGATGTCGCTGTTGTCCACCATATTAAATGTCTGTCATCTTGAATTATGTCACAGTTAGTTGAGTAGTTGGAATGTAGGTAGTGCTACAGTCATTGGTTTTTTTTTTTTTTGTTTTAATAAAGCTCTGGGGCTTGATCCATGATCACTCCTATGATCTCGAGTTTGATGGCAATCACTGTATCCATTCGGCCACAGAGTCAATTAAAGAGAGGGGAAGTAAACAAGGTATACAAACATAGGAATGTAGGGGCAGTTAAAATTATAAAGTGGGGGAAATTAATGAAATGGGTAATCAAATTATTAGTGAGAAGGAGCAAAAGGTGAAGGAAAGGGAAGTGAGGATGAGGGAGGAAGTTGGAAGAAGTTAAGTCAGAGGGGAGGGGGTAAGGGTGAGATGAAGATTAAGTAGTATAAAATTAATGATGATATTCAAAATAATTGGGGAAAGTCGGACACGTGATGTCTACCAGAAGCGCCACCATCTTAAATGTCAGAAATAGTGGGTAAAATGTGCTAGTTCCAAAACTGTACTTGCATTACTTGCCACTAGGGTGTAATACCAGAAATGGCAGACAGACTGTGCTAGTGTCCAAAGCTTTAGATGTATTACTTGCTGCTAGGGTATAATAACTAAGATGGCGAATAGAGTGCGCTAGTGTGCCACACTTTAGTTGTGTTTCTCGCTTCTAGGGGGTATTACCAGAAATAGTGACCAGAGCACACCACATATAATGCCATCAGTGTTGTTAAGTAACGAATTACAAGTAATCGGATTACTTGTAACGATTACTTTTCAAGTAATTTATACTTGTAACGAATTACATTTAAAAAATGTAATTCGTACTTGTAATCGGAATACATAGCATTAATTGTAATCGATACATTAAGGTAATCGATACTTTATATTTACTTGCCGTTACTTTTATTCTCGGAAAGTATAATGAATACAATTAAGAACAAGAAGATCATACACTTTTGTATTAGTAAAGTTTATAATTTTACGCTTGTAGTGCTACGATCGTATGCACAACATCTATGATCAAATATGAAGAGCCAAAGTGACTTGCAGTGTCTCCAACATTACCCTATCCTAAAATCTGCATTTTTAAAATTTAACACATCGCTGCCGTCAAGTGGTCCCGTTGAGCGTCTTTTTAGTGTCGGTAAAGATGTTTTTGCCATCAAGAGAGGGAATCTATCTGATGAGAACTTTAAAATGCATTTGTTTTGTAAGGTCAATTCCAAAATTTAAAGTGTGTTACTTTTATTACAGGTAGCTACTTGTATGAAGTCTTTTGATGTTATTCAAACAAGTTTGTCCTCAAATATTATTCATTTAATAAAAGATAATAAATTTAATCATTACATGAAATCACTTTTAAACAAAACATATATATATATATGTTTATTAATGTAACAAAGTGTAAACAAATTGAATCGTAGGTCAGTTTTAAAATAGTAGCGGAAAGTAATTGTAATTTTACTGATTACTTCTATGTAAAGTAATTTTTACTTGTAATTAGTTACATTATCACCACAGTAATTGTAATTGAGCCCAATTACTTTTTCCGAGTACTTTTAACAACACTGAATGCCATGCCATGCCACAAGTAGTGTTCACGTGTTTGCTAGGATCGTCATCATCTTAAATTATCAAAAATGTTACTAAAGTGCACCATACATCAACAAAGTGTTCTATTTCATACATGTAATGCATGCATAACAACTTGTAAATATTTTTACATTTACAAACATGCCATATTCTCGTCACACGCATGCATGCACACACACAAAAACAAACACAAAGACAAACACACGCCTTTTCTCTCTTCCTCGCCTATCCTTTGAACCTTCTCTCCACATTTCCTCTCTTTACTTCTCACACATACTCTCATTCTCTCTCCCTCTCTCTCTCCATCACACAAAATACACACATACATAGTTACATACATAGTTACATACATACATACACTCCCTCTCCCTCTATTTCTCTTATGCTATATCCCTCCCCTCCCCCTCTCTCTCATACACTCTTTTCCTTTCCGATCATTTTAAATCTTCGCCACACTCTCTCTCATACTCGCTATCTCCATAACACAAACACACAGACACATACACTCCTCTCTCTCTCCTAGAATCCTAAACTATAAAGTAAATAATTTTTAAAAATG
Source organism: Bacillus rossius redtenbacheri (assembly GCF_032445375.1). Taxonomy (NCBI): domain Eukaryota; kingdom Metazoa; phylum Arthropoda; class Insecta; order Phasmatodea; family Bacillidae; genus Bacillus; species Bacillus rossius. The sequence continues at coordinate 87,277,714 of NC_086332.1, read as the reverse complement.
TATAATACATTTAGCAGAAAATAATAATGATTGCTCTTTTTTTAGTACTTATTATGTGCACAACACTATTATTTATTTAGATTACCCTCAGTTAAAAGAAAATATTTTCGCAAAAGATGTTATGTTTTAATGTAAAAACTATTTAAATAATTAAAATTTGCATGTGTAGGCAAAGATTATTTATGTATTTAAATTCCTCGTTCCCAAGATAGATCTACTTATTTCATGTCGGTTAAAGTGTCAAGAATATAAATACGTCCATCTGATCGGTGGCAAAAATAGAACAGTCATGATGATATATAGATTTAAATTACTTTCCTTCATGGAAGAGAAAGTTTTGAATTGTTTAAATGTCTAGCCCAGCAAATTATGGAAATTAAATTTTTACTTATTTCAGTCAAATGTAAAAACATCTTATGTGTTGTAAATGTCATGTTTATTATCAGTCAGTGTCTTTCTTAAACAGCACAACACTAACACTTCAAATTTCAAAATGTTAAAACAAAAATGCACTACTCAACTAGTTATGGGTTGCGCTAATACACCATGTAATGTTGTATATATGTGTATGTGTGGTATATATATGTATATATACACACACATACACATACATACAATGTATACACACGTACAATACATATGTATATAGGTATGTTTGTATATAGTATACATGAAATTTGTAAAGCATTTTCAATATTATTTCAACTTACAAATAAATCTATTGAAGTAGTTTTAATAATATGAAACAAGCAAGGTCTACTGTAGTTAGCTGTGAATGAACCCAAGTCGTAACAACTGTTTTTGTTATGTGTCTAGCAAAGGCGAGGAAGCGTGCGATGGAAACTTGTGCTATATGAGCCCAGGCAAGTGCAAAGTAAGGCCAGAACTTGGTGAGAATGCAGCCAAGTTGGGCTTCTTGTGATTATTTTTCTGTGTTACAAATATCTGTCGCTTGCATTAAGAGACGCCTATGTTTGGGCACAAGACATCTCTCTTGCATTTATAAACTTCTCTGCTTTTCCCACCATGCTAGTAACCAAAGGCAATAAACCAAAACAAATCATGACATGTGTTGCTTGTTCATGTTGTGTGGATTGATGTTGCTCAAACAAGACTAACAGTCATACAGTCAAATCTAAAGCGAAAAAAAAAAATTGTTAGCTTCTCTTTGGCCACTAACCTCTCGCAGGTGCTATATTAATATGGATCTTAAATTGCTTTCATTATTTGCTTGTTTCATTCATTTGCGATATGAGTATTGTTCGCATATTGTGTTCTTTAAGTTTCAGAGTTTATTTTTGTTTATAAGCTCAAATTGCTTTCTCTTATACATTTAATGAAGTATCTTTTAATTGGAAGCTTTTAATTGTGAGTGTTCAGTTCGTTTGATGTCATCTCTATGTAGTGTTCTGAGCTCAAACGTTTTACAATATCTGACTTTATTGTTGGATAAATGACTGTTCACTTGTTCCTGACTACACTCGTGACAGCTGTACGGTGGCCTCCGACTGTTGCAGCTGCAGAGCACAGCCACTCCACGCTGCCTGAGGCGAGCGGACTCGGGGATGCCTCACGATGAGCTGACGCCACGCTCTGGCTCGGTCAGCACGGAGAGCTCTGCGTCCGGGGGCTCGCCGCCGTGCGGCAACCACAGCGAGACGTCCAGCGGCGTTCACTCCAACTCCAGCTCCGACAACCACGGCCAGGGGCGGGGGGAGGCGGCCACGGCCAGACGGTCGACTAGCGTGGACGACCTCACCGCATCACTCGACCCCGTGGCCAGGACGCAGCCCCAGTGGCGCAGCTGCTCACTGCAGCGCAACGTGCTGCCTCCCACGGCTGTGTCCCTGCCCCGCGTGGTCCCCAAAAATGGCGATTCTGGTGGCGGGAGCAACCCTGCGCTCGTGCAGCCCATCTACGCCTTTGGCGCCGTCCACTCGCAACGGTACGTGTCGCACATTGCGTCCCCTGCCAACTGCCCCGTCGTCCCCAGCGGCAGCACGGGGGACATGGGCAGCCATCCGGCCGTGCTGCTGGAGAGCACGGCCGAGAGCACGGTCGTCATCAGGAGGAAGCAGCCACGGGCAAAGGATCCTGACGGTGCAGAAACGCCGCTGGTGAAAGACGAACCCTTCGGACGCTCCACGAACATGCGCATGACGTCATTCACCGACTGTCCCGATGGCTCGCGGCCAGGCGCGTCGTCGTCCGCGACCCTCCCGCACTATCCCACCCAGCCCATCGCAGTGGCGACCATCTACCCGCACTGCTCCACCATGCCACTGCCGAGCAGCGGCAACGTGCCGGTGAACCACCCTGCCACCACGGGCTCCGGGAGCTGCCACTCGTTTCCGCGCCCGCACACCACCATCCCCACTCACCACAACGGCATACGGCTGTTCAACGGCCCCAACCCCTTCGTTAAGCGGTTCCCCATCTACCACCACCACCAAGCGCTGAGCAACGGTCGGCCCCCGCAGGTGGTGGTCGGGCCTTATGGGACCATGCCCGTGAACGCCACCCCTGGGGTGGATACCGTTCGAAGCAGTAGCCTGACCGGCCACCACACGTTCCCGCACATGGTAGCCGGCATGAAGTACAGTCCGCAGCATCTCTCCAGCAAGCAGGACCGAGACTCTGCCAACTTCTCCATGGCATCTAGCGGTGACTCGGACCAGTATCTGCCCCACACGTGAGCCGGAGAATATAATTTTGTTTCAAAATGCAAACCATTATTCTGTCTTTCTGAGCTTTCAAAATCCCTCTGTACCTTTACGATGTCACCTTTAGTGTGCTGCAAAGTTTTACATTTATAAATACTGCTGTAAATGGGTAAAACAAATGACATTCCTGAGGGGAAATGTACACACACAGACTGCATGTGCACACAACCACAATGGGGCATAAATAATGTGTTGAGTGTTTAACATAATTATTTAATGATTGTGAAATATACGAGATTGTTTTGAAGTGCCGCTACAGAGAAGAACTTTAGATGCAAGTTTGAAAGTTAAATAAATGACTTGTCAAAAATATTTGTGTATCAAATTGTGTGCATTGTACCTGCAGTTTTTTTTATGTAACTGAAACACAAGCCAATGAAAGAAAACACAATACATACATATTAATGAAAGCAGCTACAGATTTTTGATGTGTAAACATCTTAGCTTTAGGTATTCGGCATTTGGTAGGAGTACTTTTGTGAAAATGGAATGTACTTAAATGAACATAAATGTGTCACAAAGATGATGGACCCACCAGTAGCAACATAAACCTGTATATAATTATTTTCGTAAATATTAGGGGTCATACCAAACATATTTTTGTGCCAAATGAAACCCAGTGATAGTGAACTACTCTGGAATATATTTGGTGAACTAAAATAGTCATATTAAATATTAATCTCAAACTTTCAAAGAATACTATAGCATTACAGTCATTAAAATACTTTTTTTTTTCTTAATTCCCCATTGACTTAATAGCACAGCGGTCGAGCATATGCTTGTTAACTTAAAGTTATGTGTTTCAAATATCATCACTAGAATTTTTTTCCTCCTTTTTTAATAACATTATAATATAGTAATAATTTTGAATCAGCTCAATAATGTTACAGTTTGTTAGTAGGAAATTTTTACAGACTGATTTCAGTCGTTTAAGCAAAAACAAATTAATATACAAACATATACTTAGTGTTATAATATCTTTTAAATGTTTTAGGTTAATATTTTAGTAATATAAATATGAGGAAACTTTATAGTATTAGCTGTTTAATAAATTTTAACATGATGGGTAGTATTTATAAAAATTTGTTGTCGAAAATCAGGACCAAAGCTAGGGTTTTATCAGAATGTTTCTAATAGTTTTAATTTCCAGTGGTTTTGTGCTGATCTTAGAGATAAACAGTATTTACAATCGCTGGTATATACCGAGGTTATGAAACAATAACAATTTTGATAGATTGCTGGGTCTCTGATAACCGGTTATCGAAGAAAGAGAATATAATTTTCAACTGTGCTGTAGTGCACATCACCCGATCTAGTGAGGAAAAAAATACTATAACTTCAATTCTTGTGCTGTCACTAGGTATCGCGATATGTGCATTTCATATTCAACATATCATATTCAACAACTATTTTTTAAACTAAACTATCCACACAGTTCTCAGTTATAAAAAAATTACTTAGCAGTTGGCATTTTTAAGTTCTTTAAGTAGGGGCTGGAATTTTTCGCGATCGCGAATTTTGCGAAAATTCGCGCGAATTTCGCATGAAAACGCGAAAAGTAAGTACATTCGCGAAAACCACAACATTTCTATATTACACTGCGAATATATCCCCGAAAAGTACCATTACAGTAGAATCCCGCCGATGCGAGCCCTCTCTGATGCGTCCATTCCGTTTATACGACCGTTTTTTGAGAAAACATGAAAAATTTAAGCAGAGAAAGTCGAAAATTTGAGTAAAATCGGCTGAAAAACAAGTCTGTTACACTTTGTTGGGCTCTATGCGTTCACGTTTATCTTGGTGAGAGCTGTACTGTAAGCAGCCAGGCATACAAAAGACGTCTAAAAATAGATACCACCCCTCTAGACTGACTGGCCACGCGGCAGTGTCTAGACGAGCTCGGCGCCTCCACTATCGCACGAAAAGCCGTCTCAGCTGTCATGTTATCTTACCCGCCCGGCGGCTTGACGTCATACGTGACGTGAGCGACGCTTACCTCTCCCATCCCCTGCTAATTCTTCAAGGCTCATCCCTCCCAGAGCCAGAAACCATGTAAAAACAACCCCCCCCCCCCCCCCTGCTTTTTTTTTAACAGCTAACATTTCAACACATTCCCTCCCTTATTTCAACCTTCTGCGTGAGAAACTGTCAGCGTGTTTTTTTTCTCTCTTTTTTTTTACGCTGCGAAGGGACGTGGAAAAGATAATTGCTTTAGCTGTCAAAATAAACATCGCTGACGGCAAGGGCGGGAGCGCATCCTGTCGGTCTGTCGCTGTGATTATCTAATCCAAAAACATGTCACAGCATTTCAGGATAGCATTGTTCTTATTTCTTTCGTTTATAGCCGAATGTTTTCTACTTGATCCACACAAGGTTAAAGTATCCTTTTAACCCAAGTCTTGTGTTTCAGCATAATTACCTTATTTTTACATAAGCCATGTTCGTGTACGGTTTTGATGCTCAAAATTGATCTGGGGTATAGTTCACACTAAGTTTCTTCTCATTTGTGCGCTGGGGTTTGTTCAAGTGGCAACCCCGTGTTCCTCCACTCCATTAAATACGAGCATATCAGTATCAGAAACATGGGTTTTATTGTACTGACAATAGCACAGTGATGTGCAAATTTTGCAACTGTAAAGTTTCATGGGATAGAAAAGATTTCATTGACAAACACCTAAAGTCGGCTAAGCATGTGGCATTGGCAGCCAAAATAAAAAAAAAAAATAAAAAAAAATTGTAGTTGCAAACATCTATAGCAACGTGTCTGTTTTGTGTAACTGTTTTGGATTTAATTGGCTGTTATTATGCATATTAGCCTATTCCTAGTATACATGGATTGTTTATTAAATATGTAAACTATTATATTCAATAACTGCACAATTTAGTCAACATTTAAAATACCGGTAAAATTTCCATTGCATAACGAAAATACCGACTTTAAACCACCGCTTTTCTAATTTGAAAGTACCGCTTTTTGCATATTGAAAACACCGAAATTTTCCAGGCCCTATCTTTAAGTAATAGCAAATTTTCAAAGTAACATTCTATATAAGAGTTCTCTGTTCACAATCAAAATAAACTGTTTTCTGCTCGCGATCGACGTAAACCGTTCTTTGCTCACGGACGACATTTTAACCAATTCTCAGCTATTTGACAATTATCAGGAGATGGCAGTGATTCAATATTTTGTAATTGTTTGGTTTTAACAGATTAACTAAGGTTGTTTTATGTGTACATCAATAGGCTATACGCTATAACATCTGCATGTCAAAGTTAAGCAGAACATGAGCTAAATTAAATAAAAAATGTCATTCATTCAGTACGCATTTCTTTGTATTATGCAAATACATAATGTGCTTGGATAAAATTATATACAATTACGTCTGTAACCGCAGCAAATTATTATTTTAGATAACAAAAAGGAAAATTACAATGTCAGTATTAAAATTAGACCATAATTTTAATGGTCATAATGATTTTTTTGGTTGCTCTTTGCAATTGGAATAGCAAATTATTAAAAACAGACCTTCATACCCAATAACTGATAATTTTAACTATCTAAATAACCAGTTATTCAATCGGAAAAATAACTACCATATCTGAAAGTAACCATTTCACTCATTCCTAGCTGCTATCTACGTTTGATGGTGGCGAGCAACGTTTACGATTCTGGCAGCTAATTCTAGCAGCATATGCAGAAACGTATGCGATTCACTTCCAGAAACTTTGGTATTTGAAAAGCGAATATTTTATTCATCAGTTTACTTATCATGCTCATCATTATTTTAAAGAATTCTACATTAAATTTAGTGCCCAAGTTTCATGTTATAAGTTTATTTGCAACATGAACAACATGAGAAGACATGAATTAGCTCGCTACCAAGGTTAGATGTTTACACATCACTGGAGAGTAATGAAAGACTCACATTTGTTTTTTACAGACTGCATGAACTGCATAAAACATAACTGATCGAAAAAGCAAAAGTTCTTTAAAATATGTTTCTTATAACTAATATTTTTAAAGTATCATTATTTGGTTCAGTCTCAAATTTTTTTTATGTAAAATGCTTTAAAAAGCAGTAAATAAAAAAGGAAACAAGACAGAATAATAGAATACTGTAAAGCATAAAAGTAATCTCTAAGAAGTTCATCATGTTATACTAAGTTATATACGTCTGTACTTAGTGTTGATTGCAAGGCATATTTCACAGGTGACAATATGTGACAAGAGAGTTTTATAATAATACTAATAGCATTTGCATGTACTCATGTTATGTCAGCATTTTCTTCTGTGGCTTGTACAGAACTGTCATTCATATGATGTTTGCCTTGCCTAAGCAAACTGTTTGTGGTGCATCACATAAAATTTAATTTTATTTTGCTGCAATGCACAGTAGAGTTTGCATTTAAAATGTTCAAATGAGAGTAGCCTTATCACTGATTATTGACATGACTGCATGTGATTACAATACTGTACGGTAGTAAAGGTATGTCTCCATTCAAGTACAATGCCAGTATTCATTCCACTATAGCCATCAAACTAGATCTAATGTTACTTACATGATCATCTTTGTTATGAACTCTACGTTAATATTTCCAGTAAAATGATGAACCCACTTTTTAAATGCAATGGCAGTTAAATTAAAAATCAAACAACCTTTATAAAAATGTTAACCAAATATGTTGCTCTAAAATAAATTTTAACCAATGTTTAATTTTTTATTTTATGTTTTGGAACACAGCCGCTGATGTGGGACCACTTCTGGAGACTGAATTAAATATTCTGTGCTACCAATAACTTGTATCCCTTTAGTGATCATATTGCTGGAGAGCATACAAACAGCTTTCTCTCAGGTGTCACCTCTTTGTAGTTGTGGACTGTTAAATATTAATTTATATTCTGTTATTTTTTACAATACACAGGTAACTGCTGCTATGAGATGGCCCTAACAGCTTCTCTTGTTTATGCTGTTACTAAATTTGAATTTTTTCTGGCGCTTAGCCTAAAGATTTATCTTCATTGATAAATTAATGGTTTGGCTAATCAAATTCTTTTTTTTTTTTAATGATCAACCTTCAATCCAAAACCATTGTGCTATCTGAAAGAAAGAAACCTTCCCAATAAATGTATTGCTTATCCATCATCATGTTTACCCAACTATGTGAAGTTACCGGATTTTAGCCACAGCTAAATTTTGTATACTAATGCCTCCATAATTCTGACTTTGTTTATTTAGTTTACAAAAAACATGCATGTTTTAGAAAAAACATCTTTCTCTTGTAATTTATTGGTCAGGTATTATTTTAGGAAGAATTGAGTTTAATTTAATTATTTTGGTGCAAACTAATGCTGTAACATTTTTTCTGTCCACTCCTGGTATTATTTTTAATCTATAATGGTTAGGGGAAATCTTATTTCCTTAAATTTTAGTTGATTATTTGAGGTTGTATTTTAAACATTGAGGTTCCCACACCAATACAAACTGTGGGTGTGTGGTTGTCATAAAAAATGATTAATAATTATTAATGAATAAAGCCGAAGCCAATGTCAGACATGCAGTTGTCATCAAATTACTTATTTGGCAGAGTTAGTATAACCAACATGATGCTGTGTTAAATTTGGAGCTAGAGAAGTATAGCTAAAGTTAACCTCAACATAATTAAAAAGGTCATTACTAATGTCCCTTCTAATTAAAACCAGTAAATAAAAAAAAACCTTGCATTTAGTTCGAAATAAAATATTATGTCTGGCAAATTAGCACACCATAAAAAAAGTCAGTGCATTTTAGGAAATAACATGTGAGCAAGTCTTTCAGTAGTCACTAGCGATGTGTAAACCTCTAACCTCTGTAACGAGCAAATTCATGTGTTCTAATGTTGCAAACAAACTTATAATACGAAACTCATATTCAAAATTTAACATTGAATTATTTAAAATAATGCAGAGCATAATAAATATCCTAATAAATAAAATAATAACTTTTCAAATACCAACATTTCTGGATGCGAATCACACACATACATTCTGCACTTACAGCTAGAATTCACTGCCTAAATAATAAATGTTGCTTGCAACCATCATGTGCAGATGACAGCAGGAAACAGACGTATATTTTTAACTAATAGAAGTAGCTCCGATAAAGACGAAAAAGACTAAAAAATTCTAAACCCCGGTTTTGAACCTAATTTTTGAAAAGGAATTTTATAAAAATACTGCCCATCTTGTTAAAATTCACTAAACAGTTCATAATATAAAGTTTTCGCACACTAGAAGTTATACTTCTAGGGCATTACTAAAACATCAACTTAAAACATTTTAAAACATATGTATTATAACACTAAGTATAATTTTGTACATTTGTTTTGGCTTAAAAAGACTTAAATCAGTTTGCAAAAACTTACTACAAACAAACCTTAAACGTATTAAACTCATTCATTATTATATGTTAATAAAAAAGTAAAAAAAAAAATTCAGTGACGAGGTTTGAACCATGTCAAAAATATCCCCTTGAGCTATACGAGCGCACGCTCTACCGTTGTGCTCCAGGGTCTATTGGGATTTTGCAAGGAGAATATGTATTATAATCATTGTAATACCAGTTTTCTTACGTATTTTAAAACTTGTAATCATATTTTTCTATGACTATTTTAGTTTACAAATATATTACAGGGTAGTTTCACTATCATAAAGTTTAATTTGGCACACCAATACATATAGTATGTCCCCTAATGTTTACCAAAGTGACTACATATGGATTTATATTGCTACACTTGGGTCCGCCATCGTGACGACTTCGGCACCATGGTTACTTCCATTCCATTCAAAATATTACTCCTACCAAATGCCGTACACAGAGAGCTAAGATGTTTACACTTTAAAAAGAAGTTTGTGTAGTTAATGGGAAGTGAGAATCAGGGAATGTAAAGTCGAGGTTCTGCTGCAGCAATAGGTATTCATGTTTTACTACCCAGCAAGAAATATGAGGTTGATGAATAAAAGCGGTTCTTTGCGGCCATATCACGAGGACAGATCATATTCTCAAGCTCTGAAAAGTAGTTTGTAGTTAAACGTTTTCTTGGGTACCTACCTCTTTCTGTGAGGCATGACAGTAGCATAACCTTGCTCTTATCCACATTCGAAAGACAACCTGAAAAAAATTAGGTCACTTTTAATGACATAGAGACATCATTCTTAGTTTTGTTTTTAGGTAAATTTTGTATTTAAAATTGATAATTTCCATGTGGTTTTATTTTCATTTTTATAAGTGATGTTTATTTATGACAGTATATATGACAGTTGTTTTATGACAATATATAATATGCCTGACAACATATTTCTTAATTCTTTTTTCACAAAAAACAGTAAGTTTCATTCTGAGTATGGTAGTTTTTAAAGTTGATTATTGGTTACATGAATGCCTGAGGTAAACTTACTAACAAAAAATAAATTATCAAGTGTTTTTGTGTTTTAAGTACACAAAATAATATATAATGTAAAAATAAAATAATATCAATCGGGGAACAATTAGTTTAACAATCCACTAAATACTGCATACACTCAAACAATGTCATTCATTACATTTTGGAATGCTTTTGTTTAAATTCAGTTTTATTCCATGAATCAACTCGCATTCCAATGTTATTTCGGTTTAATCACAATCATCCAACAATTCTTGTCCCTATTAATATGAAGCACAGAAAAACGAGACTCTTATAAAATAAAGGTGACAGATACAGATAGGACAAGGTTGTAAGAGTTAATACAAGGGTAAGAAACAGGCTCAAGCCAGTCAACACATTTTAAAAATGGTCCTTTCCCATCCTCTTTAATGCAACAGAAGCACAAGTACAACTGAATGTATGAACTCCACCAACAGTGACATACGTGCATTCAAGTAAGATGACCTGTTGTTAAAGACAAGTAATGGCTTAAAACTCTTCAAACTAGCAAACATTTTTAGTCTCATATGCTTTAAAAAACTGTATCATGCAAACCTACATCCCTGACTTTATTTACTGCTTATTCAATCAGTACCATTTAACTTAACATATTGTATAAAAATATAAGTCTGAATCCAGAAACTGTAAAAAAAAAATCACACGTATCTACAGGTCGAAAATATAACGTAATGTTGTATTTCGTCAAAGACATAGTATTATTGGTCATGTCTTATTTGTTTCAGTCTCCACAAACATGGATGTGTTGATATTGCTCTATGTATTTCAGGTGGCTACAAAATACTGCAATTAATTTTTAATGTCGACACTGCTTGCAATTGGTTTTTTGATTAGTTTGTATATCACTGACATTATTATTTTCCAAGACATGTAAACTAGTTAAAAGAATGTGTACTAACTGTTAGCATGACTTAAGTAAAATACAGGCTTAAAATTTAATTATATATATAGTGTCTACAAAATTACAAAAATTTATTATATAATTAAGTTTTATAATTAAGTTTTTTTCCCTAAAAAAGTACAATGATCAGTCAGAGGAAACATCACAAACCTTACCCAGTTCCTTAATGTAGTCTGATGACCAGTCCACAACTGCAGCTCACCTGGGCATCAGATTAAAGCAAGTTTAGAAGGTTTTGTTTGTGGGATAATTTTGCAGCATTGTAAAAATTTAAAAAAAAAATTAATTTAATAGTGTTGAGAGCCATTTGTATGATTAAATTTCCATTTCATTATTTTAGCTATCATGAAATCTTTCCAAGCAGGGAAAAAAAAAAATATTGACATACTTAATTCTACTAGCCAATTCATTCAAATTTCCCACTGAGAATGTTTCTTCAGCAGTGAACCTTTTCATTTTTTTTTTATGAGTACTGTTGTAATTATAAAATAAAAAAATCTAATATTTCTCCTAAACTATCTTTTTGATGAGGCCTTCTGATCAAACACACTCCTTAAGTTTTTAGTACATACATATTCTCCTCAGACAAGGGTAAGGCTCAGATGATATTTGGCAGTGAAAAAGTATAAATTTGCAATACCTCTACTCAGGGACTAATTTTGTTCACAAAAAATGACAACTTAATCCATAAAATTGTACTTGATACCTAATAAAATTAATAAAATTACAATTTACCAAATTAAATATTGTAAATTAATTACTGCAATTTTTGGTTTATAATATATTTACAAATACATGTGTACTTCGAAATGAAATAATAGTTTAGAATAACTTTTTCGGGCATTTCATAAATAATAACTTAAAAAGATATCAACTAGTGAATCTTTGAAAAATTTACATGAAACCAATTCATAAATAAAATGTACTTAATGCACAGAATGTTGTTATGAGTGCAAAACAAATAATGACTGCATCTAAATTGGCACATAATAATTACAAATACTACCTATATAAATAAATGGAAAAATCCTAATCCTAGGCCCAAGAAATTCTGTTAACTGAATCCTAAACCAAGTAGAAACAGACACTTTATCTAGAACAAAATTTCACTATCCTTCAGGATCCGGAACACATTCTGCAGTGTTTTTGGTGAAATTCAAACACTATTTTACTACCAGAACTGGAAGGAGCTTTTTTGATATGTTGTGTCCGGGAAACAATTATCTAAAATTGTATACATCATAAACTAAAGATTATTTAATATCTTGTTTAACTGCATTTTTGAATTGCCTGGTGAAATGTGTTTAAAAAAATTCATAAATCAAAAACTAAAAGGAGGCATTCAGAACTCAGAAAGCACAGTCCATGGGTCTCTCCACGATTAACTTAGTTTATTTGAAGTCTCCATTTCTTGTAGGTGGTTCCATCCCAAAATCTGAACACTATGCAAAATTTAGGAGCATAGAATTATTAGGATACAAAAATAATTGGAACGTCCTGTCATATTTAAATGTTTCTATGCATATTAATGCAATATCAAAACCCAAATTTTTTAACTACTAACCCCTCATTGCTGTAGACTTACTAAAGGGGCCATATTCAAGGACAATAACAATAACACAATATGAAGTGACTTTAGTCAAGTTACTAGCAACTGCAGATTTAGAAAGCTGGGTTTATCCAGCTGAGTCAGCCACTAGCATAGCTTTTATAAGAGAAAGTGAGCATGACACAACACGTGATATGTGTTTCCAGAAGGGTGCAGAAGACAGAATCACCAGACAGTGCATGCATATAACCACAATGGAGAGAAGTACATTATATAGGTACTTCATGCAAAAATCATTAAAAGCTAGTTAAATAGTTGATTTTTGATGACTAAACATGCACTTTATTCTGAAGCCAAATTAAGCTACTATAAGAAGATTATCAGTCCAAAATAGTGTCTTGGAGTTGTAAAATTAAGTTACCAGTAGAATTACATTTAGAGTGTAGGGCACTATTTTAATTTTACTAATTTTTGCTGATTCATAGAAAAAAGTATGTTGGCAACTTTGAATGTCAGTTAAACCACTCTCATCCCTACTGTCTGAGTGATTCTGTTTCCTGCTACCCCCTTCATTACCCACAGTATGCAAGAGTTTGTATTATACATGAAAGACTGATTAGTTTGTTTATAATATTGTACATGTGTTCATGTTATGTAATTATATGTGTGTACTTATCAAACAATAAAAGTGAAGCTTGAAATCACTTAAAATTGCAGCAGTAAATAAATATTGACACAACAAGCCATGTTCTTTCATGTAAAAAAAAAACCACACAGAGTTGCTTCCTATAACTAGGTCACCAGTGACTACCTGGAAAGTAAAAAATTAGTGAAATAATGCATTTCCCCACAATAATATCACTTGTGTTGGGATTCTGCAGCACACTGCAAAAAGCAAGTGATATGAGTACATATAAATGGTGATATTTATAATATATTTGAAATTTTGTAACACGTTTGATAATTATGTGTTTTCTGTTTTGTGTTAATCTACGGAAACAAGGTTGTTACGACAATGAAGACTGGGTCCTACGTGCCTTTTTTTCCCTGTAAAATCAATTTTTTTTATTGTGCCAGGTTTTTTTTGCAAAGTGTTTAGTGATGAAAAAAAAATTGATTTTGATAACAGTGTAGGTATTTACTATTTATTATGAAATTGGAGTAGTTTTTTACAGATTTAGATTCATGAAATAAATATGTGTAGAAAAAAAGTTTTTAAATGCAAAGAGGAACAAAAACAAGCAAAAAATATTCTACTGAGCTAAGTTAAGATTTTTTTACAGTAATTACCATAATCCAGACAATATAAACATGTTTTATATTTTTTAAGGGGCCAGTTTTAGTCAGTTACTATAGGCCAAATAGTAACAATATAACACTGTAATTATTAACTACATTTAATGTCCCTTTTATTCCTATATGTTTAACTTCTCATGTCTTCATGATGAGTGAGATATGGTAGTTTCCTCAAATACAAATAGTTCAAGTAATAATTTTCTTGATTACATTTATTTTTAAAGTTTAAATATTTCTTAAATGCTTCAAGTTATATTCACATATTATCTAAACCAGCATAAATCAATGAGAGGCGTTACAAGAAGTCTCAAAAATAACAGATACAAATAACTTTCATAAGAGTGCAGTATTGATTACCCATCTTGCATAGTCGCAAGACTTTGCAGGTGTACCTGCGATACATTAGTTAAAGAAACGCTGCAGTCACTTTAAAGATTGGTAAACAATTATGAGTACTAAATGATAACAATAATATCTATCACACAATTTTCCATTATTAATTTCTTGGACAGAATTGAAATGAATTTGATTTATCTCCAGAGGATCATTCTTGCATATTTTCACTTTCAGTGGCATTAGAATACTCAGATGACAAATAAAAATCATGAAAACTTTTTCAACAGTGCATGATCAATATTTTCAGCACTTGTAGCAAACTTGCACATAGTTTTGTAAAGCATTGAATGCAGTCGTGTTTAAGTGACAGTAAAATATTAATATTAAATGTGCATCCACACTTTAATAAAAAAAATTATTACTGTGCTCCTCATAACACACACTGAAAACAGCAGAATGAATCTCGGAGGAGATTGTATTCTTAGTTGGTTTTCCCCAATGACTATCTTAAGTTTATCCTATGCCAAACACAGGATGTCTGGATTCATTTGGATAAAAAATCACATTTTTCATTTTTATAACAAAAAGCAGCTGTTGAACATATTGTTTTGCCTCATTGCCCCTTACGTTTTTGAGTACCTACTTAGTACTTATAACATCTAGATTGTAGCCTATTATAGCCAGTCACTAAATGCTTCTTGACTTCTAGGTGAGGTAACCGCCATAAAAATGGTGTGTCTGATGTTTCGGCATTCCTTCTTGCAACCACCTTCACAGGCGATTTTCATGCATGTAGCCTCAGACAAAAAAAAATATGCAATTCCAGTTAAACTATTTATTGACGTAGAACTTCTTTGGGTCCAATGAGAGTAAAATTTCAAGGTCAAATTTTAATCCAACATTTTTGTGAAACATTGTTGTGAAATGTTTCTGACCCGAAAAGGACAGAAAATAGGTACTTGGCCAAAGAGATATAGAGCGAGCACTATGCTATATACATTGCTGGGCTCCTTTTCGTTCTCATCTCTGTGTGATGATTTAGCCCCTGCCTAAAAAAAATATAACCGAGAGAGATAGATGAATGAAAGAATAATACAGAGTATGTGCGCATGCACTTGTTTCAGAAAATAGATATAGGTATCCTATAGTCAGCTATGAGTGCCTTGAATTTTATATTCGCTACCAGCGCGCTCGCGTTCCTCCTTGTTCAACCAGCAGTGTAGAGCGCGCTGTTGAGAGTCCCTGCATTTCCCGTATAGATAGCACTATCTGTTGTGAATTTCATATTTTGTTCAGAGATGTTGGCATGTTCCAAATGGCAGAATTTTTTAAGAAACAGTAATATTTGTTAATTAATCATTGTTTATTGATTAATAATCATTGATATCCTGAGCAGTTATTTTAAAGTGAGTAATAATTTGTTAATTCATATTTATTTATAAAATTGTTTTCCTTCTCTCTTTCTCTTTGCCGTTTTACCCCTTACAATATACTTATGAGTCAAGGTTTGAATTTCCAAAGTAGTTTCACTTCTATCACGTGTACTTTTTTTTATGTAGATGAACAGGTGCTTAACCAACTGTTGAGTTCACAGTTCCATTAGTGACCACGCACACACTAGACAACACCCATGATGAAAGAGTTGGTGTCTGAATTATGGTAATTTTTGTAAAGAAAACTTCATAAAATTTTTATAATAGTGTTGATGATACGTATGATACCATGAGTAAACCAATTAATTTTGGTTATAATATAAATACATGAAATATTTAATACAAATGTATTGCCATGTAGTAAATAATTGCCTATTGTTTGTTATATTTGGTGAGTAAAATTAACTGTTATTTCCAACACAGAACATGATGACTGTACTGCACCTAAAGAAATTTACGGTCTATGGTAGGTAGTCTTTAACTTTAAACTCGACATTTGGGTTGGTAAAATTTTATCTCATTCTGTGGTGCTTTGTAAATGTGCAGCACTTGAGTAATTTATCACAACTGCCTCCTCGGTTAGATCCAGGAAGTTATCCTCCAGCATTTTTTGTGCAGTGCATTCACCATGATGCGTTTGATGTCGAGTCAGCACCAACGTAAATGTAGTCCATGCACTTAACACTTGAGTAGAAATGATTATTTGTAAATATAATAATCCTTCGGCCAGTGAAATCACCTAGTAACACTCTATGTGGATTCCCATTTTATAAACTTCTGTAAAGATAACAGGTTAAATCACTTCGATCTTGATGTAACTACTTATGTATCCAGTGTTCCAATTCAGTGCTTTTAAGGTTAAAATGTTGCAGATTTGAATGACCAAAAAAAGATTCCTTCTCTAGCAAAGAATTTTTAGTAATTGTTTACTGTCAAGAATGTAGTTAAGATTGTGCAATTCTTAAAACTACCCTTCAAATTATACTGTAAGCATTTTCATTTGATCTCACATATGTGATTTGTTAACCTTACTGAGACTGCAAAATGCCCTAATAATCCAATAAATTATGATCATAAGCAAGGACCACCACATTTAAGTTTTTTCACTGGTATTTCTCACTGCTTTTGTATTTTCACATTGGATTTTTGCACCGCTTTTTAATTATTTTAACACCGCTTTTAGTCAGTTAATTTACAGTTTTATGGGGTCCTTACCTGCTAATAGTTGTACACAATAATAATGTTCAACAGAGAAGCCTGGTAGGCACATGCTCTAGAATCTGCAAGCTATGACAGCCGTTTTTACAGTCAGGTTTTAATATAAAAATAATTACTTAACAATATTGTGGCATTTATTGCTTCCTACTCTTTAGGAAACTTTTTAAAACCAAATTGGGGAGCAGGGAGAATACACCAGAATACAACTAATCGTACACAAGTTTCATTGACGCTAATACTAGTTTTAAACGCAAAAATTTTATTTTTTAAAAATTCTACTGTCTTGTAGCAATCATTTTATGATGATAAGGTGATCAACTAGTAATGGTTAAAATCAACCTCTATGTTTGCATTGAGTAAAAAGGTTAGGAAAAGCTGACACAGTTAAAATGACCTATAGTGTTATTTCATTCACAAACAATATGATAGATGATTAGTTTTATTTTACAATCTCATATGAAGACTTATAAAATAAAAAATATTTTAATTTCTTTCTTACTGCTTACTTAGTTTTGAATGCAAATGGTGAGGACAAAAGAAGTGCACAACAAACATTTTTGGTGATAATATAGAAGAGTCTAAATTAACATTTAATGTGGACCGGGACAAACTCGGATAACAAAAATATAGGATAACACAGACATAATTGGAAAATCGTCACGGTTTTCTGTTGGCCCAGTGGTATCATTTTTTGGGGTTATGTTTTTCCAGGTTTTCTTCGGTGCTGATTCTTTCACGTCACTCATGATTCGCCCAACCAGTACGTAACATATTTGAGGTAAATTTTTTTAGACTTTTAGCAACATTTAGATCATTTATTAGATCCTCAAGCAAATTTTTTACAGTCTTTGCTGACAATGGTGCTTAGGTTGGCTCAGATAATATAGAAGCTTGGTTGATCAAGACTCTACTGTGCTACATATTGAAATAGTATAAAATGTTCTTCTTGATAACCCACAATCAACTTTTCTTGGTCAGTCAAATGAACAATCTGAAATATTTTCTTTTGTTTAATAATAGATAATGTGGCTTGAAAAAAAATTGTTTCATACTGAAACTTATCAATATATAATGTTAAAGATTGTATGAAGCATAAATTGGTGTGCTTATAAGGTAAAACCATTGTTTTGAGTAAAAAAAAAAAAAAAGTGCTAATGCAAAAAGACCCAATCTGCATTAGTTAGTTTTACATTATTTTTTTATAAAACAGTTTTGAGTAACCTATCATCAAAGAGAAAAATTATGTTTTATGGCATTTTCAAAATTGAAAAATCATTAAATTCCAATTATATTGTCAAATATGAAAGAAAATTTCCTATCAAAACCTCAAATATTTGTACAATATTATTATCAAATGTTTTTTCTGTGTACTATGTATAATAAACAGTTATGTAATGTGTACTAGAAACAATAAAACAAAAATTTTAATATTTTCATTTCATTTGAGGTTGACACACACAGTAGCAACTACAACACTAAAACACCACAAGACTAAGGGTTTAGCCACACTGTATGCGATGTGACACTTGGGAGTAAAAAAAATGCTTTATGTAAGTGCCCATATCGAGCATGCAACACTTAGCAACAAATATTAGCACGAGACGAGTCTCTCGGTTTGCTCAGGACAGTCTCGCTTGCCCATCAAACATGGATGCCGAAAATTTTATACTTGCAGTTTATGCGAAAAAATGCTTATGCGACATGAGCTCAAGTTGTTAAAGTGATCATAAAAAAAAGAGATAACGAGAGATAAACCATAAACTATCCCCGTTTTCACTCTCGAAAGGATGAATTTCGACAAATGGAAAAAATAAAATACGCAACTCTACATGCAATGTGTTCAATAGATTCTGAACTATGTATTATTTTTTTCTTTTTAAAATCACTCTTAGCCCTTCTAAGCCCTTACTGGATGTATTTAAAAAAATATAATAAATTTTCAGTTGGTAGTTTGGATTTGTTTTTTATTGATACCCAATATATTTTCTTATGCTTGATTATTTATGTAGACATAATTATCTTGAAGTCATATTTTTTTCCTTTTTTTCACTCTCTTAGGGATGGAAATTTATAATTATATATAGCCTAGTGTTTAAGCTATCCAAAGACCTCACTAACACAAAAGTTTAATCAAATTACTAGTGATGATACAACAAACAAAATTTTTTTTTTTAACTATATTTATGAGTTTTAAATAATATTAATAGCCATTTCAAATAGTTTTTCATCACGTCAACTAATTTACAGACTTTTTAGTTTTATAATTATTATATAAAAATAAAGGGTTCAAATGCTTTACAAAGGTAATCGAAAGTACAGAAGTCATTTCTAAAGTACTCTATAGATTCATTTTCATATTCTCCGTTTGTGAATACATTGGTGAAATTCTTCAAGTTTCATCGCTCCTTAATAATATCAGTAATGCACATTTGATTTTCCTACAGTCTAGAAGAGCATTTTCGATTAATACTTGAGATTCTGTAGTATTAACTTATTCTTCAACATCTTCAGCACATGACTCGTACTATACTGCGACAGTCCAGCATGGCCAGGCAGTTGGAGAGTCTCGTTGCGTCGCTTCTCGTCTCATCGCATTCAGTGTGGCCAAACCCTAACGCACCCCTTCCAAATAAAATTAAACATGCACAGTGCATATTGCAGCTGTAACCCTGGACTTTAATAATTTAGAGACATCAAACAACATTTGTTTAGTATATTTTAAGGTATTTAAGTTTCAAGAAAATTGGTAAGCATTGAATGCAAAAAGTTCTTAACTTGGCAATGGAATAGCACGTGCACGTGCGTGCGTGTGCGTGCCACAAACATCTATAAGAGGTGCAGTTGAGCAAGTGATGTAGAATAATTATCAATGGTAAGCTTTTTCTGTTAAGATGAATAATAATATTTAATCTAACCTTTTCTTTAAGTCAATACTGTTCTTGTCTTTTTAGCTTTCATAAACAATCAGACGTGTTTATATTAAAATATCATTTAACCGCTTGGAATCCGGACTGCCAAAGACCATCCAAAATTTTATAAATCCAATCCATAATTGTTTCACGTAAATTTTTAAAGAGTTTTAATATTATAATTTTTAGAGAATTCTTGTGTGTTTAACTAATGCACTTCAGAGGCACGACGGTACTTGCTGTTTTGGCGCGATTGCGCTGATGAGTGATGAACCTCCTTGGCAGCCATGTCTCACTCCCCAGTCGCTTCACATCGCCACCAGAGGCAGGACTCACTCCGTACTCTGGGGACTTCACCTTTTATATTCACTGACCTCAGTAATTCTGTTCATAATTAATTTCTAATCGTTTCCTAGTATCCTTGGAGCCTACGTTGGGGCCACGTATTTATCCGCTCGGTGGACTTTGACATTACCACGAACTTTTATTTCGGCCACAAGGTGGCCGGCCCGGACCATCTGTAAGCCAGTCGTGTCACAAGGCGTTTCACAGTGTAACTTTTCTTTTTTGGATTTCTGAGACTTCTACAGATGGCAGCACCGTATATACATATTTCTGTTCCAACCGATTCCCATTCCATTCATGAAATTACTCCTACCAAATGCTGTATACAGAGCTAAGATATTTACACATAAAAAATAATTAAATAGAACAAATATTAAAGTTTATGTAAGTAAATAATGGTTGAGAAAATGGCTATCTCTCAGGGGTACTACAAACATATAGGTCTGGTACTACTACAGGAGAGAAATTAACTGCAGAATTAGTATGGATCAAGACTAAATATCAGAAACATAATATATTTGAAAAATTTACATATTTTGCATAAAACAAGGCATCTTGCATAGATGGTTGGAATTATTTTGAGAGAGACAATAGGCCTACTAGTGTGATTGCTGGTTTTGATCAAAGTCAGACACTAATAAAGTATACAAATGTCTGATATGAAGGAAGCATACAACTCAGGACAATGCCTGACACTAATAAATATACGTACCAATCAGGAAAAAGTCTGAAAATCATAAGTATACAATTTAGGATTCGAGCCCATAGAGGTAGATGGAGAACCACAATGACTTGTACAAGAATGTTTAAAATATATGGTGACATGGATGAAACTAAGAGGATTCCCAAGCGATGAAACAATGATAAATTTCTGTAAGTGAAACTGACTGAAACTTGTAACATCAAAGAATTCCTGCCCCCTACCACCAATAAGCAAGACAACTTTGTTGTTCTGTTAGTTGTCGCTAGAAACAATGAAATAAAGTTACAATTAGCTAACTTCATGCCTGCTGGTCGGGGCCAGGCCGAAACGTAACCTTTTTTTATTATTAATTTTTGGACTTTTAACTCAAATTTCACCACAGGCGTCGGCATCGGCTCAGGGTGACCGTTGTTGCCCTCCCGGGATATTTTTCACAGGTTTATTGGTACTTTTGTTCCACAGTAAAACAAAGGGACTTGAAATTTTTTTTTGGTTAATCTATCAATGTGCTACGGTGAACAGTCATACATATGTATGTTATTATCAGTTTTTTTTTTTTCAGGAATAATAATACGTCTGCCTTGAACCTTCATTTTTAATGCAACTACATAACATTTTATTATAACGGAATAATTTATCTTTGATGTTGGCAACTAGACGATTTTAAAAAAACCAACTTAAAAATCATGTACACATACATAAATTTTTCAAGTGATTAAATTGTCTTGTTACTATTCTGGCTTGTTTAGCCAGACCTACCTGGAATTTAACAAACTTACTGAACTAAAAAGAAAACGTTTTCATGTTGACTGCTACACACAGTAGCATCATTACAAGGGAAGATGTTTTGAACAGTTGGTGTGTAACGAGGCTGTGTTCAATCTGCCGTACATCAGTGATCTCTACTGTTTAGTCATGCCGGTTCGTTCTGACCAACTCATTTCAACAGAACAATGGGGCCCAGCTATATGACTTGTGGTACTCATTACATATAACAATTCCAAAAACATACAAGTAAAAAGAGTGAAATTGTGTATCACAAAAGTACATATGCATAAATATGTTTAAGTTCTACTTAATTTGTACAAGTTACAAGTAATTTTTTCATTCCATCCTCACTTTTCTGCAATTAATTGTTCTAAGATTTCACGAAGTTTGCCTTTAGCATTTGTAATACATATAAGGGTACGAGATTAACTCCAACCTAATAGGTAAACACTGTTCAGCTACAAGTTGTTATGTTGTAATTTTTAACATAATTTTTTAGGTTATGTTCATACAGTTGCATTAATTTTTTGGGAAGCAGTTGTAACAAAGGCTTGTACATATAAGCCAAATATGTACAGCTATGTATACTTGTAGTTTTGTGAAATAGGCCCTAGGAATTTATTTTTAAATAAAAGACAATTTTTAAAATGGCAGCGTGTAATAAATATACATCAATTGGTTACACATTACAGAGCATAAAGATTAAAAAACCACACAATAATTACATGCAGATGAAGAGGTCAACGCTTCGTGGGCACGTTCTCATCTGTCATTCCTGTAACACATTCCAAAAAATGAGTTTTGGTGCCAATGAGTTTCAATCTAAAAGCCAGCAAGAAAAATATCATGATGTCTGGACAATCTAGAAGAACCATGCAACATGACTTTTAAATAATAAGGAAGCCTGTTTTCGTCATCACACATGTGCATACCAGATCACGATGCCAGGTTCGGAGCTGGCTTCCGGCCCTGCACAACCACTGATGTAAGGCATGCCACGCGCGCCTGGCCAGATTACAAGGGTTGTCGCTACCCCCCTCCCCTACCCCACACAACATCCCACCTTGGGCTATTATCACCTTCAGCGGACAGCAGTGCGGAGTGAATGGACGCAGCCCTTCTGGACTGTTTGGGCGTCAGGTCGGCCCGGGATGACGCGAATTGTCGCAACTGCTCTCGTCGGTTCTGGAAAGACGACCCACTAGTACTTAAGCAGCGATGCCGGCCTCCGCAGCAGTTCCAAGAGTTCCGACAGTTCCACGAGTGAAGGTAAGTGCGACATCAGCGAAGAGTGTTAGAAACCCCCTCGAGAGTGGAGCGTTGCGGAGCGACGGGATCGAGAGTGCAACTAAGTGGTGCGAGACTGTGTGTGGGGACAGGCGCGAGGTAAGGGGGGAACCACTGTTGAGCCTAGCTCCAGTGAGGAGTGCGAACTGTGGAACTTGACGGACAATGAGTGACTTGCGAATAAACATTTTTAGGTGCCAGTGATTGGTGATCTGACATTTTTATGTACAATTATTTATTTGTAATGTAAATATTAGTAATTAATAAAATGGTAATAAAACTTAATAGGAAAACTTAATTGGGCTATCCCTTACGAACCCAGTTCTCCCCACGTAGGTTGTAACAATATGTTAATGCAAATATAGTAGTGTAGCTAGAATAATCTCAACATGCAAGGAGATACATCTTCTAGCTTGCCTAATGCCCCATGTGCTACTATTGTCTACTATGTTTAAAGACTATTTTCAAAACAAGTAACTGCATAACTAGTAATAATTATGGTCATTTCAGAGTACAGGAGGCCTATTTTGACCGTTTACCATCTACTTTTAATATAGGAACCTACACTGTGAAATGTCACTAATTTATGTTGAAACACCTAACTTATGAAAATACCACTTCCACCACCAATACAAGTATTTCTAAGTGCAACCAGGTATAATGGCTATATAACTGTTGTAAGTAGTTTTATGCTCTTTTAACCAAGTTTCAGACACAATGATCATAGATGTATGCAAAGTTAGCATTAATTTAAAATCTAGCATAATTTAAAACTGTTAACTATACACACCCATTAAAAAATTATTAAGGATAGTAACAATCTTGGAACAATTTCAACTAATTAGAAATTCAACTGATCACGAAACGCAGATGATGTTTAAGTGTTTTAACATACATTTAGTATTGTTACGATTTACCGCAGATAAATAATCAATTTCACTTAAAAATGTTGCTTCACCAGTCACTTGTTTCTTACAATCCACACACCTCGCTGGGCCGCACCTCTGGCGCAACTCTCGCCGCAGCACCCCTCGTGGTCCTCCGTCGCTGCACTCCGCCGCCGCCGACGCACTTGCCTTTGCCGAGATCCCACTCGACGCCTCACTCGGAACTTCGCTCGGAACTCCGCCGCGCCCGCGACACTATCACCCGGAACTGAACTCTTCGCCCTGGAACCTTCGTCCAGGGACTTCGCCACTCTATCGCCCAGAAACTCCGCCGCGGAAAAACTCCCGACTTCACTGAACTCCACTCCGGCATATATATAGGCCTCTGCGCAATTCCAGAGCGGCCAGAGCCAGTCGCGTCATTCCGCGCCGTCCCGACGGCATAAATCTTTCGAAAACACGTGTCGGCGGCTCGCGTAACTCCGCAGCTGTCAGGTTTCGGATGTGAAACTAACAGCGCCGCGTGGGGAGCTGAGGGCTGGAGGGAGGGGAAGCGGCGACCCAGGGGCGCACTGCACATCTCATGTTACGGCTGCGTGTGATGCAGCCCAGCTAGCTCTGCACCTGCGCGTGACGTGGCCTTGCTCACGTTCGTAACAGTATTAAAATATCTATATGAAAAATGCTGCTGTTACTAAAAGCTTGTACACATCTGTACACAGTTTTGTTAGAAAAAGATATATTCATATATGTGGCCACCGAAACAACACATGTAGCTTCCAACCAACGAAATGGACAGAATGGAGCTATTGGCAGACCTGTTCTCCCAACCAACCTGAAGAATGCATGAGGTGGGATGAGAAGTGCATATGGAGTTTTGAAGGAATGCACTGTAGGGGAAAATGGGAAAGCTCAAGAAAATCCAAAGGATCATGCCAATATTCACCATGTTTCCAATTTACGAAACATCCAGGTGTGACCCCATCTGCAGTCGAACATGGATCGCCCTAGTGACCAACACCCACCGTGGCCCATTTGTGGCCACTGGAATGATTATTATTACGTGTGCTGTTAAAAACTGGCCTCTAAGTAATTAAGTTTATTACTTTTTCATGGTCAATTACTAATTGTCAACAGCGAGGTCCACAGAGATAGACTCACAACACAAATGTTTTCCGACCACACCAGGTCGGTGCTCACCTTTCCCATCGCAAGCCACTATCTTCACCTTGTCCACCTTGGCCACCTCCTGCACCTCGCGGAACTCCACGTCGTTCAGCATGAACGTCCACACGTTGTCGCAGAACCTGTACGTGTTCAGCTTGCCCGCCTGCAAGCACAGACCAATGCCACGATGACAACAGCTGGGCTCTGAGGCTGTGAGGTACAGTGCCGCAACACAGTTGCCCAACACTGGTTATACATGCGTTAAAAATTAAATAAACAGGTTATAATCTTACGGGCCCAATGATGGATCCATATTTCACTAGCAAAGGCAGCTACACAACAGATGCAAGCAAGAACTTTGTGGCATTGCAGATCCATGCCTTTCCCAACCAATTTTTCAGTAATGCAGTAGATCAGCTGATTACATAGCTTCAAGGTCATTATGAACTAGTTTGGCATAATTTTTTTTATCCGTATTAATATCCTTAAACTTTAGTTTTATTTAATTATTTCATTTTGAAAAGCCTTAAAATGATATTTTTACCGGTTCTCACTTTGGTTGCTGAGCAATTGTTTGTGAATGTGCTTTTTTCTGTATTTTATTTGCCTACAATATTGTTTTTTTTTTTTTCCTATAATTTACATTGGTATTTATTTGCAAGTTTTTATTGCAATTCTGCGACATTTGTGTATTGTGCTGGTGTAAGGAAGGAAATAAACAGGTGTGCGACACGATGGTGCCAAATTTCCGGACTTTTTACAACTGCCGAGGCTTCCTGATAGTTTCTGAATGTATTCGTCTCATGGGAAAATAGGCAGATGTCCATTACAAAGAGAGAGACTGTAATTTCATTACGTTTGGTGACAACCAATCAGAAAAGGCATTGTGATTTATTCATGTTGTAATTCTTGCAAGAAAAGCCTCGTTGCAAAGGTAACAAATTTATATACTGCTATGTTTTTGTGAGTGCTGTGCTGTGACTGGTTGGAGAGATTGTGCACCTGCCACTTCGCTTGGGTGATACGCAGTTGCACATAGCCTCATTAGTCTGGTTCAAGTACTGTGCCAAAAGGACATGCGGGGGCCATAGCTAAAAAATAACTTATTATATTGCTTACAGGCAAACAATTTAACATATAGACAGGACCGTGCAGCAAGTAATGTAATTTTAACCTTCCTTCAATGTTTTTCAGACTTTTAATTAGAATTTATGGGCCCCAGAGATGTGGCGCAGGCCCGGGTGGTCCATCGGTCCACCGAGACTTAGTTCCCATATTTTGTAATACCTGGATAACGAAGTCGCTAGGGACATTCCTTGCATAGGGGCACAGGACTGTGACTAACAAGTGGCATGAGTGAATGAGCATTTTCAATTGGATATATCTTGTGTAAACAATATGTAACTTTTTTCAGCGGGAGAAAACTAAATAGTCTAAATTGATAACAATTTTTTTATTTGATAATTATTCTTAACAGTTTCGAGTCATTCAAGTCAGAGACAGAACTACCTACAGCTTCAGATGATATTTTTTCAAGTGTTTATGTATGTGTTACTATTATATTGTATTTTTAATGTAGCTAACACTACCTAACCAATAGTTCATACAATTTTACAGTTATTTAAATGCAGTTTACCTAATGTAACCAATCAGTCTCACAAGTTTATGGTATTTTACTATTTTTTGATGTACCTAACCTAACTAATTCTTAAAATGGTTAACTACTGTAAGTATCACAATACTCTCTTTAGGGAATGATTCTAAAACAAATATAAAACAACACTTCAAAATTTTTATTTTTTGGTTTACTTGTTTTATTTTTAATTATTCTGTGGAGTTGCATTCTGATATTTCAAGAACTTCACATGTAATTAACCAATTTAAAGTTTGCCTATGCAGCAAAGCAGGCACCATCATGTGCAAGTTCCTAATGTGCTTGTAAACAACTTGCCTCAACATCACATCCTATCACATAGTGGCAGTTATCAAGTGACCTTACAAAGATACTTGCTGAAATTTTCAAATCACTATTTTTCTAATTTTTAAGGAATATTTCTTGTGAATATGGCCCGTGGCGCAGTGCACAAAAATAAGCTCAAACCCCGTAGTGTGCCCTCTGCCCAGATACTGTAAAATATTTTTATTGGTTGCTTAGGAATTACCAATTTAAGATGTAGCTATCCTGACCTAGCCAACTATTCACAAGATTTCACAGTAATTTTTATGTAGCTATAACCCAACCAACCGTCTGCAATGTTTTGAAGTATTTTTAATGTCACTAACCTAACGTAATCTATCATTTTCAAAATTTAACTAAGTTCTCCAAATCATACACAGACACAATGGGTAAGGAAAAAATGGTGGCGGTCACATCAATGAACAGGTGTTGTAATGCAATCTATCAGGTAACTGTAATTTCTTAGAAAGCAGTAGAACCAGAAAAACATTGTTTTCAGGGTAAATATAGGAACGTCACAAGTGTCCAAAAAAAAGAATTTTCTGAATTTTATTATTACTTCACAGATAAACCGTGCAGTAAGAATATTACTAAAAAAAAAAACTGTAAAATGGTGTCACAGTTTGCGGCTTTAACGTAAAAAAAATCAGAGGTAAATATGTAGTCGCGGTAATGCCAAAAAAAATGCTAAAAATCTGAAAATACTTTTATTCTGTGCCCTTTCACTTCCTCTTTTCAAATCAACCGGCGGAGGTAAGAAATTCCAAATACTTTAGGAGATATCGAATTTTTTAATTTTCATCACAATACCTGCGTAGTATGCGGCGATCACCATTGTTTCTTGTCATAGATAATAAGGTTTCTTGTTTACGAGTATCATGTTTCTTATTGGACAATTTTGTCACGTGACTGTTCCGTGATTGGCCAGTATTCAAATTAACCAATAGGTGATTATTTATTCCGTGATTGGTCAGTATTCAAATGAACCAATACGTGATTATTTATTCATTTATTGTTCAATACGATGTTAAATTAATCGGTCAACTTCTGCCGTGAACGACTACATCATTTCCTTATAGTGGCAAAGGAAATGTACCCGCCTCCAACTTAGGTGAGTTTATAACGTTTCTAATTTTAAAGTATTATTTTTTTATTTGGATATTGTTGCGCAAGTAATAAGTTAAAAAAAAATACGTGAGTTGTTAATGTTCATCATTTGTCCGGGTTTTGTTAGGTCAGGTCAATTACATTATAAATAATTGAAAACTAAAGAACCATTAAATTAAATTCACAATATTTTTTATGTCCGGTTAGTTTGAAAGTATTTATAATGTAACTGACCTGACCTAATCGACCATTTTATTTATTACGCATTCACTAACACACGTCAAAATAAAAAATGGCGACGTTCGAAGGGTTAAACGGGCGTTGTATTGCTAAATTAAAAAATTCGATATCTCATAAAGTATTTGGAATTTCTTATCTCCGCCGGTTGATTTGAAAAGAGGAAGTGAATGAGCATAGAATAAAAGTATTTTCGGATTGTTAGCATTTTTTTCCGCATGAATACGCAGGTATTGTGATGAAAATTAAAAAATTTGATATCTCCGAACATAGTTGGAATTTCTTATCTCCGCCAGTTGATTTGAAAAGAGGAAGTGAAAGAGCACAGAATAAAAGTGTTTTCGGATTTTTAGCATTTTTTTTTTGGCATCTACCGCGACTGTACATATTTACCAAATCCGAAAACGATGTTTTTGAGCACCTGAAACTCGGTCCATGCAATTGAATAAAATTAAGGTGTAAAAGCCATTAAAACAATAATTATACTGATTTTAAAATTTCTTAAAAGTATCTTTGTCACATGATACCTGTCATTACTATAAAAGTTATTATTTTAAAGGTGCCTATTATTCTTGAAGCAAACTTATCCTCCCTGAAATTCCAATAATAATATAATAGTGACAACTTCAAGATTACCTTAAATGTCAATCTGGATTTCACCCTTGTAGCAAGTGCATTGTTGATTGACTTGTCAAACTGGAGTAAAACTTTGATAGCTAGTTGCGGGGTGATCTGCCCAAACTAGAACACAAAACCAAACAAAATAATAAGTCTCGATTAAAATTAACATTCTATTATAATATTATTTGTGAACAAAATGCACTTTTTATTTTTATTTTTTTTACCTGAATCAATTCGTCTAAACTTTCTTGAAGCGTATTTCCTAATGTCGTATTTCTGTACAACTGGTATGACATTTTTTATAACGAAAAACAAAATAAAAAGTTACCGATTTTCACAACTTATCTTATAAATGCAAACCTTACTTATTACGACATTCGGATTTTCAGATACTTTTGCAAACTTAGGTTAATTTTCATATTAATATGACCATAGATATGCAAAACAACAACAAAACCAGAGATTACATCTTTGAACAAAACACATCCACTTAGAAACCATGATGGTTTTAGAGAAAATATTTAATACAGAAGAAAAATTAAAATAATAAACACTATATATGTATTAAAATAATCCACCGGAAGTAAAATAGTCTAAAATATAACTAATAACAGTGTTAACAGAAAAAAAATGCAAATATTCTGAATTAAATTAAATTATAAAACTAAGCAATCACCAAAACTCACAACTATGCCCAGTTTAAGCTGTATAACCCTTAACAAAAGGCCCATTCCACTTTTTTCCATCTGGATAGTCAAATTTTCTATATATGTTTTACCACCAACTAATTGCGCTGAAGAGCAGCAATAGCCCGATCGAAATATACTATAGATGCAATTATTCTTTTTAATGTTCTGGAACAAATCAAGATAAAAATATAACTAATAGTGGCACCAATGATGTGTGTGTGTGTGTATGTGTATATATATATATATATATATATATATATATATATATATATATATATATATAACACTTAGTACCGACCATGGCCGTTAAGCCTGTGCTCCGCACCGCCAGTACCGTACCCCGTTTTCGGAGCGCGCCCCTTTTCCCAGACGGAATGAGTCAGGCGAGCGCCTCGGGCGTGACCCCAATAGACGTAATAAAACTTAAAAGTACGGAACCCCGGAGGCTCGAACCCATAATTCAATAAAGCGAAAAGCCATTAGTACGAAATTACTAATTACCCGACATGTAATAAGTGCGTCGTAGCCACTCCGGGAGAGTACACCACGCATGAAGCAGACAACAAACCTCATTTACAGTCACTGCGGCCACTGGCCTTAATTAAAATGCCCGTGACTATGATCAAGTCAGACTAGGAGAAATCCCTCTAAAACAATTCGCAGTGGGACAATATGTTAGTAAATTTACAGTCGCCAACTTGATGTCACAATTTAAATAATTAAATACATTAAAACCATTGTTAAGCCTTAAGCACCCAATTACCAGGTGATACATTTTAATCAAGCACCTGGAGCATGTTTTTTACTCATCATGTAACCAATTAAATTTTTATAAGTTTTTGGTGCCGACTCACAAAGAAGAGAAAGTTTCTCTCCCTTGCAAGGCGGCCATGTTCGGCAGTCTCCAACCACTCCGCGCCGGGAACAGACGTGTGTCCGTGGCCAGCATTCAAGTTTGTTTCATTGATTATTTTTATTCTGTACTTCATCTTCAAATTTAAAACCTTTCATTAATTCACCGCTGTCCACGTCGACTCGGCGCGTATATTGCGGAACCGGGCCTATCCCGACCATCTTCAGTGTGGTTCCGCACTACGTATCGTATCACGGAACGTACGGTACTGGCCGACTCCAGCGAAAGTATTTTTAATTAAGGACGCCGTGCATATGCCTGCCGGCTGCACACACGTAAGTGTTTCTCCGAACTTAGGAGCCCGCTCATAGAGCCCCCCTGCACCCGTTAACTTTCGGTGCTGGCCGTCTCCAGCGAGCATCGACCCACGTCCCGCGAGACTGCCGCGGTAACCATTAGTGCCGCGTAATGTTATGTTTTTTTTTTGTGTGTTAATTGTGTAACCGCTAGACGTCGCCAAGTGTTGGAGAGAGTTTTTGTAACGGGACTAAATTAAAGGTAATTCTCACCAACTCGTGTACAATAATTTTCCGTAGTCTCCCGTCCTCCACACGGCCGAGCGGCCTTCACAGTCAAGGGAGAACCATTCAGGTTAGATTCAAGCCGTGTACCTGGCGGGGCACGCGGGGGCAGAGTACCCACGACCCAACATCAACGGCCTAGCAGTCCGCTAGCCTGGCGCCCCTCCGGACAACCACAGCATCGCGACGCCCGTAGCGCCCGTCAGGTACCCCCCGGACCTTTCACAGAGGTCGGGTGATGGCATATATATATATATGTCGTTGAGTGCAAGGAGTTAGGAATTGTGTTGAGTGGCCCCTTCTGGGACAGCAGCAGTCGTCCCCAGAGATAAGTAAATGGACCAGATGGAACATAACCGATACTTCTTGAAGTTGGAATTCACTGAGCAATATGGCGCCTATGTAGCTGAGAAGTTTTTTACATAATCAGCTGTTTTAAACAACAAACAAACACACACGTGTTGTTAGCATTTCTAAAAACATTAAAATCATTTAAATAATGATCTTGGACCATTAATTAGGTTAGTATAGCTACATTAAAAACTATTGGGAGATTGTGTGAACGGTTTGTTAGGTCAGGATAGCTACATATTAAATTAGAAATTCCTAAACAACCATTAAAATGATTTGACAGTATTTTTAATTTAGCTATACTAACCTAACTAACCGTCCGCAGTGTTTTAAAGTATTTATAATATAGTCAATTGACCTTTTTAAATATAAGTTGTCCAAAACATGCATACACGCAGCCACCGTTTTTAATTAATGAATACGTAATCACCTATTGGCTCACGTTCACATGAGAACATTCTCCAATTACAAGAAAAAAACATTTGATACTCGCAAACAAGAAATGGCACCTACCTACAGCTACAAGAAAACAGCAACGTGATTTAAGCATCGTAATAATATTAATGTAAAAACAAGCTGCAAATCAAGTAATTTGTTGTTACACTAAATTAAGAAACGTTAGCTTTATTGAAAAGTATGCCGGATAACACTTAGGTACCTAACTACACAGAATAGCAATAAATGTCAGTTTGCACTTTACTTAACGGGCCCTGTAAAGTTTTATATTAACATCAATTTATCAAAAGTATTATGAATTTTGTATCTGCGCTTACAGAATAGCAATAAATGTCAGTTTCCGCCTTACTTAACGGGCCCTTTACAGTTTCATATTAACATCACTTTATCAAAAGTATTATGAATTTTGTATCTCCGCTTACGGTAAAAAATAGTGGAAGGTCCATTGCACACAATAAATGTGTTTTTGAATTTTTATTTACACTTATCTAACTACACAGAATAACAATAAATATCCGTGCACGCTTTACTTAACAGGTATTGTACAGTTTCATATTAACGTCAATTTTTCAAATATGTAGTATTAGAAATTCTGTATCTCCGCTTTCGGTAAAAAAAAAAAAAATAGTGGAAGGTCCATTGCACGAAATAAGGGTATTATTCGGGGGAAAAAATTTAAGGAGGCGCCCCTCAAAGTAAAATTTACCAAAATGTGTCCTTTCAATAAAATAATCAAAGACAATTTACCTGTGAAAGGTTATATTCTTATGCTTTTCCTTCAGTAACTGGCTCTCAGTTTTCCTAAAACTTCTGTTCACACAACCATACGCAACACACGATGCCATTGTTAAGATGTGGAATTATCTTTGGTAAAGTTGTATATACTGTTGACGTTTTTTTTTATGGAACAGTTGGTTATGCTGGTGTGTTGTGTTAGGAAGTGTATGTGGAAATACTTTGTATCCGACAATGAATATAATAAATCTAACAGGTTATGGGCCCAGAAGAAGTGCCACTGTGTTCAGGCAAATATGTGTACAGTGAAATAACGAGATAGTAACATACAGGAATGAAATAGTGTACCATGGTAGCAAGATAATCTTGGCAAGTTTGATTTGTGCAATCATGGCTACGAGTTTGTCGACACAGTATCCACAATTATCAGATACAAACTTTAAAAATGGGAAATTTCGTGTGTTGCTGCTACTAGACGAAAAAGAGGTTCGACGGGTCGTGGATGGAAGAGAGAAGCTAGAAGATTTGACAGGAGAAGAGTTGAAAAAGGCGAAATTAGAAGATAGGAAAGCAAGAAACATGATTATCAATTGTATTACAGATCGCCACATAGAATATGTGCGGGAAGCAGTGTCGGCTAGGGATATGCTCAAAGCTTTGAGCAGTGTTTTTGAAAGGAAGAGTGTGATTTCGAAGTTACTAGTGCGAAAGAAACTACTGACTCTGAAGTGCACAACAACTTTACAGGAACACTTCAATAAATTTGATGACCTGGTATACGATCTCGAGGCAATGGGATCGAAAATGGAAGAGGTTGATAAAGTTTGCCATTTGCTCCTAACCCTACCTGAACGCTATGACAACATAATCACAGTGTTAGAAACATTAGACACAGATATAACCTTGGACTTTGTCAAGTCAAGACTTTTGGATGCAGAATTGAAACAAAATCACCTACAAACAGATGTGGAGCGTGTGGAAAACACTTCATTTGTTGCAGGAAACAGACCAACAAGAAAATGTTATGGGTGTGGTGACCCTAGGCATCTGATTGCAGACTGTCCTAAGGTAAGAAATAATCGCTCAGGTAGAGAAGGGAACAATGACTGGTCTGGCAGGAGCTCGAGAGGGAAAGACAAAAAAAACTTTCGTGCTTCTGGATATGGATTATAACTCAAGTTACACCTGCAATGACCAAAGTGAGGTTACATTTATCGCAACTGCAGGAACAGAAGAGTCAGTGTGTGTTGGTCAAGGAGGTGAGCTACAAGAGATAAGGTTTGTTCTTGACTCTGGGTGCACAGACCATTTGGTCACTTGTGATATAAAAGACTTTATGACAGATGTGGAAGACCTGGAGATACCTGTCAGAATAAGGGTGGCAAATGGTGAAGAGTTAATAGCAAAACAGAAAGGGATAGTTAGGCTCCGGAATGATGAACAGAAAATAAAATTAGAAGCACTCATTGTACCCAACCTTAAGCTAAATCTATTGTCTGTCAAGAAGGTGGTATGTTCTGGTAAGCAAGTAATTTTCAAGGCTAATAGGGCAGAGATAATGGACAACAATGGGCTGATATTGGAGTGTGGTACACTGGGAAAACTATATGTTGCTAAGTTCTCACCGTGTAGGCCCATAGAGGGTGTGTGCTCAGTAGCAGAGGAAGGTGATTTGTGGCATAAGAGACGGACATTTAAACCATAAGGGTTTGAAACAAATGGGATTACCCACATCAAGTAAGGTTTGTGATGAATGTAGGCAAGGAAAAGCTAATAGACAACCTTTCCATAAGAGCTTTTCACCAAAATCCTCCCACATTGGAGAGCTTCTGCACACAGATATTGGAGGGCCAATGTCCACACAAACTATAAACGGTGAACAGTATTATCAGACCATAACTGACGATTTCTCACATTTTTGTGTAGTTTATTTACTCAAGACAAAGGCAGAAGCTGCAGAAAATGTGATAAGTTACGTTAGACACCTAGAATCTCGCTTTGGAACAAACTGCACTGCTAGAGTGAGATGTGACAATGGAGGAGAATTTATGTCTGGGAAACTGAAGGCATTCTGTGCTGAGAAGGGTGTTACATTAGAATATACCGCACCGTACTCACCACAGATGAACGGCACTAGTGAAAGAATGAACAGGACCTTGATGGATAAGGTTAGGACCATGTTTGCTGAAACAGGATTGCCAAAGCTCTTGTGGGGTGAAGCGATTCGCACAGCTGCGTATCAGCTGAATCGGTCACCCACAGCTGCTCTAGGAGGAAATATTCCAGCAGACATATACTTGGGTAAAAATGATCTGTCAAAACTGAAGGTCTTCGGAGCCAAAGCCTGGATGATCAAACTGCCAAAAAGAGATAAATTGGATACTAAGGCTACTCCAAGCAGAATGGTAGGATATGCGCCTAATGGGTACAGAGTGTGGGACCAGGAAGTAAATAAGATACACATATCAAGAGATGTGACCTTTGATGAAACCGACATAGTATTCAAAGATGAGCAAAAAGCAGATACCCAACATTTGAGATTAGATGAAGAGAATGTAAAAAAGAAGAATATGTGCAGTAACCAAGAGACATCAGATGAAGTAGAAAACGAAATGTTCCGAGGGTTTGAAGAGAAAGAAGAACCAACATATTGAAGAGGAAAGTGAGGAAACCTAAACATCTAGAAAACTATGAACTATATGTGGCATACTGCTTGATGTTAGACAGTGATCCTCAGAGTTATGATGAAGCAGTGCACAGGAGTGATGAGTGGAGAAAGGCAATAGAGAAAGAATTGGATGCACATAAAAAGTTCCAGACTTGGGTCGAAGCAGAGCTACCAGTAAACGTTAATCCAATCGAGACAAGATGGGTTTTCACTACAAAACCAGACGGAACAAAGAAGGCTCGACTAGTGGCAAAAGGTTTCCAAAGGGACTTACAGGGAGACAGCAAAGGACTTTTGTATGCACCAGTTGCAAAAATGCCTACAATTAGACTTGAAATTTCGTACGCTCTACAGAAGGATTGGACAGTTAAACAAATGGATATACCAACTGCATTCCTAAATGGTACGCTCGATGAAGATGTGTATATCGTACAACCAGAGGGAGTAGAAGGAGAAAGTAAGGTACTGAAACTCCAACGTGCCCTATACGGACTTAAAGAAGCACCGCGTTGTTGGAACCAGAGATTTAATCAGTTTACAGAAGAGAATAGTTTAAGGAGATCCAAAGTAGATGTGTGTTTATATATTGGAAAGAGTGTATGGTTGGTAATATGGGTAGACGACATTCTACTCATAGGTGAGGGATCAACAACAGAAGGACTGGCAAAACGGCTCATAGACGAGTTTGGTGCAAAAGACGTGGGGAGTATGCAATGTTTTGTAGGAACAGAAGTAAAGTGGGTCGGTACCAGAGTTGAATTGTGTCAGCGTAAACTTATCAAGAAGATGCTAGAGAGATTTAATATTGAAGAATGCAAGACCTGTCCTACGCCAATAGAAGAAAGAATTGAAGTCAGAGACACAACTGTAGTTGTAAATGTTCTATTCAGAGAACTGGTAGGTAGCTTAACATACCTCTCCCAAACCACCAGACCAGACATAACATTCGCAACATCATATCTAAGCCGGTTTTTGGACTGTCCAACAAGACCTGTATGGAATGCTGCAAAGAGGGTGCTTCGCTACTTAAAAGGAACAATGGATATCAGCTTGGTGTACGGAAAACATCCAGAAGAGCATGACAAGGTTATAGTCTATGCAGATGCAGATTGGGGAGGTGACAGGATGGATCGAAAGAGCATGAGTGGGATGGCTTCGTTTCACTGCGGAAATCTAGTGTCCTGGAGTGCAAAAAAACAGTAGGCAGTAGCGTTGTGCTCGGCTGAAGCAGAATATGCAGCAGGAAGTACAGAAGCTGCTGAACTCCTCTACTTAAAGGGACTCTTGTCCGAGTTTGTCGGTCATGAAAACGACATAAAAGGTCATTTGCTTGTAGATAACCAAGGGGCAATACATATGATGCGAAACTATGAAAACACTAAAAGG
This sequence comes from Bacillus rossius redtenbacheri, assembly GCF_032445375.1. NCBI lineage: Eukaryota > Metazoa > Arthropoda > Insecta > Phasmatodea > Bacillidae > Bacillus > Bacillus rossius. Next base: position 87,241,093 of record NC_086332.1, on the reverse strand, counting down.
TCAAAACATATTGACATCAAATTTCATTTCATTAAGGACATTGTTGCTAAGAAGGTTTTGAATGTTGTGTATGTAGATTCAAATTCAAATATTGCAGATATGTTTACCAAGCCACTGAGACCAACCAAATTCTGTGAGGTTAGGAACAAACTGTGCTTGAAGATAAATAATACATAATCCAATTACAAGTCTGTTTTATAGTCATTCATTACTGAATAGATAAGACTTGTAATTGAGAGGGAGTGTTAAGATGTGGAATTATCTTTGGTAAAGTTGTATATACTGTTAACGTTTTTTTTTATGGAACAGTTGGTTATGCTGGTGTTTTGTGTTAGGAAGTGTATGTGGAAATTCTTTGTATCCGACAATGAATATAATAAATCTAACAGCCATAATATATTAATATATAATATAATGCTTTATAGATTGTCATGCTGGTTCAAAATCACACATTCTACTTCTAAAACAACCAAACTTTTGAGGAATTACAACAGATTCACTTACAACACTCAAAAACCAAATTAACGATACATAAATTAACTACTCGCAATGTAATCAAATGACGAAATCAACGATGTTATTCACTAAGCAATATGGTGGACCTTCCCCTTCACCTTTCCCCTCATTCCTACTGATGCCACTCCCGCTGCCTGTCTAATTTTTTAAATTGATTATTAATGTTGAAAGTAATCTCAGGGGTTTTAATGGGGGTTCGGCCTCGTGGCTGCAGGCAGGAGCGCGTCTCTGTTCGAAACCTACCCGGGCTGTTCAGGCCACCCAGGACGCCTTATAAATAACTGGTCAACGATTTGACACGACACTGCATTTATTCAGAACCGATACACTTGTTGGTCCAGGTACTGGCCGCTTCTGTTGTCTGACCGCTACGACACGCATATTTCTCTACGTAAACGGTACGCGCGACCAGGATAGGTTGCCAAGTGGTGTACACGGACTTCTACAGTGGTCGATTATAAATGTGAATGGCGCGGCGGATAGCCACAGATCTCTTGTGCTGCAAGAAATTCTACAGGCAGTTACGTTAACATGGAAAATAGCACATACAAACGGACGTTCCAAAGTTATTTGCAATCTAACCTTTGGCGAAATATGAAGGTCCCGAAAAGTACGTAACCCGGTACACTGGAATCATACACGTTACAGTCACTTATTAGTCAGAAATTATTCGGTTAGATTGCAAGTTACAAGTTACACATTTACAGACGATGAAAGTTAAGAGACGTAAATTACGAGTAGGGACTCGACACACGTTGCTAAGAGTCTTCGACGATAACAATTAATTAGCTTTGAAGCCGAAAAGCTGCGTACCTCAATTACGCTGTCCTTAAACTGGACATGGAATTACGTAAAATATGTAGGCCTAAAACTCCCTGTTGGGATAAATTTAATGAGTTACGAGTCGCACGAAATATCGTGCGACTGGGTGGGGTCGGCGCCGAACTGGAAGAAGGATTTAAAACTTACACTATTGCTGATATGTGGATGTAGCGCGAAAGTTGATGGCTCGACGTTCGCGGAGCGTCCGACCCCTGCGAGCTCCCGACGCGACGGTAACTGAGTTCGAGACAGCCCTGCGGCCTCGCGCTTAAACGCATGGAGCGCGGGAAAACAGATCCGGCCAGTTTTGGGTTTAAAAGACATGTTACACAATATATGATTATACAATTATTAGACATGATTTCCCTTACATTAATTATGTTTTAAATTGTTATTAAATTGGTTGTTTTTGATTTGAACATAAAAATTACGTATTTAATTCGGCGCATTGCCACACCCGGCCGGGCGCTGTCGTCGCTTTGGTGTTCGTCGCGGCGCACTTTTACACACTCGGCGGAAATCACGCTCGGGCGTGTTCGATGCACTTAAGAGGTGTTGTTGTGACATAACGGCCTGTGCGAACCAGAGGGAGCACCGGTGGTCGGCGTCACTACAAACGCCTCATCTAAATGATGTGTTTATTGTACTGCAACATATTATTATTTTGACAGATTAAGTGTTAATTTTTATGAATTATTCAATATTTGTTCTATGTCTAATATGTAATTTATTTTCAAAAATGGGAAAATTATTTTTATGTATATCTATGAGAATGTGACTCTATGGACTGATTTGGACATTTGAAATTGAACAATATTAAAGTTAACGCCGTTATTTTGTAATATAAATGGTTATTTCAATATTTATATATTTAAATTTTACGTGAAATTTTGTGTTCCGCGCTATTGTTGCGTGCGTATTTCACGATTTATTAAGTAATTAATGTAACTATTTTGGTTTTCGGCTAATCACGGCCCGCCATTTGAAATTAAGTTGAGTATTGTTAACTGGCTTAATTTAAGAAGCTAAGAGAGAATGTAATGGCCAGCTAAAGAGAGCTGAGCTTCGTGACGTCGGCATTTTGAAATCCTACGAAATATCTATTTAGCAGTAGGCAGGGCCGGAACTAAGGGGGGGCATGGGGGGCATGTGCCCCGGGCGGCAAATATTAGGGGGCGGCAAAATATGAAAAGTGGTTCACTAAAACAAAATTAAACTAGTCATTAAAAAAAGTTTTGAAAGTGTACATATCGCAAACAATAAGTTAGCCAAGAAATTAAGAAATTCTATTTAACTTGATTATGCATAATTTGTAAATATATTCGTACTTCAAATAAGTTACTTCACTCTAAGAAACAAGTATTACCATAATTCGTGGTCTGGAGTGAGTAAAACCACTGCGATGAGAGCTGGTATCTCAAGGACCCGTTGCGCGAGTGATCACTTGGCTGAGCAAGATGTAGCCCTTTCTCTGATAAATACCCTCATTTTTACAGCCCCTACTCAGTCGCACCTGTGTTTTCGTAACATGTGCGTCTCTGCTTGAGGACGGGAGCAGATAACAGTTCCCGAAACGTCGCTTGTTTCTGTTTTAGAAAAACTATCGTGTTTGTTTCGTCTTTTCGTTTTGTCGTGTTATTGTCTCGTTTCAACTGTTGTGCTGAATTTTTTTGGGTTCAATATTTTTGTGCTCATCATTTGTGGGGTTTTTATCGTTCTATTCTGTTTTGGAAAACTATTGTGTTTGTTTCGTCTTTTCGTTTTGTCGTGTTATTGTCTCGTTTCAACCATTGTGGTTCAATATTTTTGTATCGTCATCATTTGTGGTTTTTTTTTCGTTCTCTTAGTACATTTTTCTTTATTTTTCTTTGTTTGTTGACCATATTCCTGTTACGGAATATTTTGTGGTGGTTATATCCTGTTGACAACAGCAATGTTTTGCTTAATTTGTGCTTTTTGTCTTTTGGTTATTTTTATTTATTTATTTTTTTTATTTTTTTAGTTTTCTTCTACAGAAAGAGGGCTTAGCAATGGCTATGTCCAAAAAACTGACATCAAGTAATGTTGGAAGTCATTGACAGATTAATTATGGAACTGAGTAACTGGTTTAAGGCTTTGGAGAACATTAACAATAAGTTTGGATTTTTAAGTGGTGTTCAAATTCATAAAATGGAAGTATAAGATTTAAAAGTCAAAGCAGCAGAATTAGGAAACACAGTGCCGATCTTAACAAAGAATAATTTGTATTTGAAATTGAAAGTTTTAAGCACCATGCATTAACAGTAGACTATGAATTAAACGATGCTACAGCATCAACAATGTTGAGCCTTATCTACAAAAATAAACTGGAAGAGGCACATTCTAACATTAGTACTGCTCTGAAAATGTTTCTCACCCTTCCAGTTACGATTGCGTCAGGTGAAAGAAGTTTTAGTAAACTTAAACTTATTAAAAGCTATTTGAGAAGCCCGATGGGCCAGCAGAGATTAACAAATCTAACTATTATATTTATTGAACACAAACGAGCTGCTTTAATAAATTTCGATGATATTATTAACACTTTTGCAGCTAATCATGCTCGAAAAATTAAATTTTTAATTTAATTTCTTTGTATGGTTATCAATACAATATTAAACTTAATTCAGAATAACATGTTCCTTATGTAATTTTAGTACTTAATAAACTTATTGGTAAGACATTTATTTTCACTGTTGTGCAAAAATAAACAATAGTTTGATAACAGTCTATTTCATTATCATAAAAAATGTAATTGTATTAGTTTTCCAATTAGTGTACTTGATAAATAAAAGTTCTCAATTATGTATAAGTGAATGGTATCATTTCAACCACCGATTCTAACGAAAAAGGGTATTTTATAATGTTGGTAAGGAGTGGGCGGCAAATTAAGCTTTACCCCCCCCTAACGAATCTCCCAGTTCCGGCCCTGGCAGTAGGCATCCCGAATAGAGGATGAAAATTATGTACCTTTAGGGAGTCAAGATAATTAAGTAGGCTTTATCTACAAAGATAAAGGGCCTAGGAGTGAAAATACGTGAGTAACAAAAAGTGCAAAAATCTGTCCCCTCAATTGCATACAGATCATCACGTACCTCCCGTAAATCGTCACATCGCGGCCTAAATTAAATATAAAGATTGTAATTTGAAATTATTTGACATTGTCTACGAGAAAACTGACTATTTTGATACGAATTTATTTTATTTTACACACTTCTATAGTAACTCAGAGGTCCGACGAGCGAGAGACTCTGAGCTCTACCGACTTTAATTTGAACCCAACTAGCCGAGGAAAACTTTTGAGATCCCTAAAATCAACGAAAATAAACGGTGTAATATCGCCGAACCCCAATCAAAGACTATTGCTTGTAAATTAAATGTGCGCATCATAACTCCTGATGGTTGGAAATTACATGTGGGATGTGATGCCAAAGAACAGTTAGGGAATTTGAATATAATCAGTAATAATAATCATAATAAGGGTAAATTTTGAATTATTTTTGTTTTAATAAATAAGTATATATTTTTAATTGTGAGTGTTGTTTTATGCTATTTATCATATCATTTGTCCTAGTGTATTTTTATGTATATTTGTTTTGTTAAGTCAATACCTAACTGTGGCCTAGATACCACAAACACATGCCAACTGAGAGCCACACAAGCAAGGTTGTTTTACACAGAGTAATACAGCCCAACGTGAATTATTTAGTCTCCATAGAAGTGGTGCCTTTCATACAAAGTGTGACAAGGGTCCGCACATTATCTTCCATCTGGTCAATTTACTTATCTCTGGTCGTCCATCACTCAGTGATGAGACAGAACGCGTCGATCCGGGGCCTTCCACTGAGCTACGAGATTGGTCTCTCAGCAATCACCGGGCCTGTATGCATTCGCTTTCGCTGGACCATCGTGTCTTTAATCACCAGCCATTAACCATCACTGCCGTAAATATTTCAATCACATCGGCTCCGGGGCCAATCATTTACTGTCAATATTATGTCTATAGCTTACATATTTCTTTTGTTTGTTATCTTCTACCTGACCACAAGGTGTGGTGCAAATTTTATTCTCCCTGGGACTTTTGCAGTAGGCTATGCAGCGACCATTTGTGACACTTACATACAGTGGTCCTTTTCCCAGACTTCAACCAGAAAGATGCTGTGCTAAAACACGTGTATCACAGTTGGTTTGAATGGTTTTTGCATTTATCACATTTGTCATAATAAATAGTATTGTATATTTTAATTTGAACCATATCTACAACACCTCTGACTCTAGGCACATTGCTATTTTAATGCAGACTATTGGTCATGACAGTTTACAACTAAAACATTATTATTTCATAAACTATTACACATTTATTGTGATTCTAATATCAAAAACTGTGATTTTACACACTAAACTATTTTGTAGTGCCGCTGTCCGGGTTCTCGTGTTCGAGACCGGGCGTGTATCCTAGCGGGAAAACTGGTTCTGATTCAAATTGAGTTCCCGGAGGGCGCCAGGTTAGCTCAGCGTCTAACCAAATTTGGGTTTTGTAGGTGCGTTGCCCCTGCGTGGCCCGCTAGGACTGTCGGCGAAGTTCGTGGTTGGGGGGTCCCTAGCTGGTATCACATCACAGGTCCTGTGCAGCATAATACACTGATTCCTAGCTGGGATAGGGAGGCTCAATACAATAACAAACACGAACTGGAGATTTATACTGTCGATAACACGTCGCGCACAGAGTGTGCGGAGTGGTCGTTTAATCAGCTGGACAATTACAGTCGCAATTACACTTACAGTACACTTGCACGGTGTACAAGGAATTACCCTACAAAATTACACTTGGTTAAAAATGAGTGCTCTGACGCACTGTCACTAGTTTAAGCCCAAACGCCAGCCGAGGTTAAGGGGGAGGTTGATTGGAGACGGCCAATCCCGAAAATTCCTAATTTGGCGGTGCCCGTATTCACCTTTGTGAACCGCGGCCCGCAGTTAAATTAGGTGCAAAGCTTTACACGTAGCTGTCATAGGTGCCTGTGCACTCGACATTGAATAAAAGTTTATTGGTAGTGGGAGTCTGCCCGTGCCGTAAGGTGAACCACCCCACGTAATTTCTCGTGCAGGGAGTTTAAAGTTAAGCGGATGGGTTAGGCCCTACACCATTAAGAACCGGGGACACACGGGGAGTTTACATAAACGAAGAAAATAGGTTTGGGTTGATGACTTTAATTATCATAAGGGCCGGTTTTATGACCCCCGGTTAAATCTTCAGGTTAGCTGGCCCTCAGGTTAGGATAGCCTCCGGTTAACGAACGAGGGGTGTATTATGACCCATACTTAGCTTGCGGTTGGCTAGCCTGAACCTGATGAAGCGTATGGTGTAATAATAGGTTTAGCCTGGGGTCATAAAACCGGCCCTTGGGGCCAGTTTTATGAGCCCCGGCTAAAGGTCCGGCTAAAATTTAACCGCAGGCTAGCTCTTATTTCGGTTTTATGACTACCTGTTAACGTCTACCTTTGTAATACCCCAAGTGTCTTCAAGAATAATTAAGTAATTAGATAAAAAGATTTGGAAACTCTGAATACTGGGGCCCAGAATTAATAGCTATAAATGTCAACATCAGAGGCGACACTAGGAATAAACAAAGAAAATTTAGAGACTCCCTACTAACACTAGGAAGAAATGGGATCGTTATTATAGATTAATTAAATAAAAACAACAGTTATGTCTATAGACTTCCTTATTTTATTAATCATTTTTCTTTCTTTTTTATAGATTAACTATTCCTTTGTAACATCTGTTTTTCATGGATAAGTGATCTTACTTAAATTCCTCACAATTACACTTGAATGTTTAACAAAAATAACAATATTTAAAAACATGAATGAAATTAACTTCGCTAACTTTACAGGTTGTACATATAGTCCTTGCAAAACATTATATAAATTTCTTATCCTCGAACTGCTTTTACTGTCCGCTGTCTTAACTTGGTTACACTATTTTTGAGTTCGTGAATAAAATGATAGAATCATGCGGGTATCACCCGGGGCTGTAGGTAGACGGTGATCGAGGTAGTAGGCCTAAAGATGGTGGATTCTGCTCAGGAACCGATTCCAGAGGTTCTGGCAGAGGCATTTGGCTGCCCCAAACTTGGAACCCTGTCTGGAACAGAAGTCCAAATTCCAAAGAATCAGACCTGTTTCCAGACAGTATACTTAAATTGCGCAAAAGGCCAATAAAGGGAAATTAAAAGGGGGGATAACGTCAAGAATTACCAAAACAGGGTGTTGGTCCTGGCGCTCAGGAGAGGGCGTCTCATCTCCGAAAACCCGAACAGCGATGCGCGGTAGACACGGAAGACATCATGAGTTAAAAAATATGTATATATAGTTTTAAAAAAACTAAGTTTCTCTACTTTTAACTAAACTACTGACTAATATTAATTTTAGATAGGGACTTCATCCCTCTAGTCTGAGAAGACTACATAATATACGATGCGATGTCGATGATTCGCCGAAGATCGCAGTTACAAACAGTACCAGTCAGTCAGGAGGCGCGCACCGAAGTCACTTCAGCGCGGGGTATCGTCAGTATATCATAAGCGTGGGGTCTCTAGGGAATGGGAGGGGGGGGGGGTAGACTCTAAGCCGAAAATTACCGAGCCCACCCGAAGGTGTCCGGCATAAAAAAAATAGTTCTTACTGGAGTGACGGCGCGACTGAGGCGCTATCTTTTGGTGGCGAGAAGAAGTACTAATAAATCAACTAGTGACCGACGAGAGTGTCAAGCTAGGGGGTAATGGAGAAACCAGAGGTGCCATCTAGCGGCCCGAGACATAAGGAGGAGAAAGGTTGTCGTTACCTCCGCGCGAGCGCTGGTGTCGGCGCTGCCGACGCCCACAAGTGGCGTTAGTGACCACAGCCGTCGCTAGATGTCGTTAAAGTCCAGAATCGTAACTGTGGCTGTCAAGCCTGAGATGGCCTTGAATTCGGTTAACGTCCCCGTGCGGTCGTCGCTCCTAGCTTCACTTCTGAGAAGAAAGGGTGGGTGAGCAGGAGGGGGATGGCTTCAAAAAACGCATGGTCTGTGGGATGCAAGGCCCACGGGATCCTCCTGTCGTGTCTTGCTGCTAGTGAACCTTATACCGATTCGTGACAGAGTTAGCAGGGCTCAGCACTGCTTCACAAGCTGCTCTAGGCAAAAGTAGTCACGCGAAGAAATAAAGTTACCGGCCCCCGACGTGCCTGGAGGCGGAAGAAATATTAGCCAGAATGCTAAGCTAGCATTAGGCTGGGAAAGAAAATAATTTCGCCTCTGAGAACAGAGGCTGAGGACCTGGCCGTAAAGAAAATAAGATGAGAAAAAAATAAATTTCCAAAAATATTTAAGATTGCAAAATTTTAAATAAAACGTGCCTAAATCCCTCATTTACGTCACATACTCCCCCGCGTTAAAGCGGAGCTTAGGGGAAAGCGAAAACAAAAACCAAAAACTTCAGTAGGAAGAGTTACCAGGTTCGCCTGTATCCTACTACTTACATGCTAGCACACAAAAAAAATATTAAACACTCTTATGAACTAATGTGCACATTCTTAATGACTAACATGATTAAACTCATTATCTTAAATAAAATAATTAACTTAAGTGGCCACTTAAACTAACACCTTATATTAAGTTTTCTTACAAACAAGTACCATGGTTTGTTATTGTTACTTAATGTTACTACATAGGTTTTGTATTCTTCAGTTAAACTCCTTATTGAGTCTTAAATATATATATATATATATATATATATATATATATATATATATATATATATATATATATTGACGTCCCTCGGCTTCAGGTCCCCGTTTTCCCGTTGAAATAAATGTCCTGTTATGCCCGTACTGCCCTCGTCGGAGAGGTGTGGGTCCAGGCCAACGTGGCCGGGACCAGGAAAGGCGGGACCTGGAGGGAGAGTGAAGTGATTGCGAGGAATGTTGGTAGGTTGTCGCAAGCAGAACACGGCATTAACGAATTTCACGAGCCGTCTTTTATTAACGCTTATAAAGTCCTGCCGCAGCCTGGCGGAACCGTCGCGGGACAAGTGCCCTACCACGGCGACACGGACTCCCTGATGACGGGGCGGTTCTCAAATACGTTTCGGCGCGAATCGTAAAGTTTATTAATGCTAGGCTGACCCAGTGAGAAAGGGCCCGAAGACGGAACGCTGTACATACGCGGCCCGTTACGTAATGTTCCGTGGACGGCGAAAAGTTCAGAGACTCGTAGCACCACGTTCGCGTTGTAGAAACTGCCCGCTAGACACGTCTCCCGATGACTCGTAAGTTAACAATGCTAAGCTGATTCGCGGTGGCAGCTCAGCTGCCGTGACCGACTGCGGACTGAGCGAACGTTCAATCCCGAGCGCAACGTGCGCGGCTCGCGGAGCAACGAACACGTCTGTCTCCGCTCGAGACCAGGACGCGACTGACTCTCCCCGCTCGCCCGCGGGCCGGCGCCCGCGGGTGGCGGGGAGGGAGGGGAAAATCGGCCGGCGTGGGAGAGAGCTCCGTCCCGCGGCGCGCCAGGCTGCGATTACATACTACGGCGAAACCCTTCAGAAAGTTATTGAATTATTTACAAAGACATACACGAGACATTAATGAATAAATAAGTTATTTACATTTAAGACCCTTGATCGTTTGCAAATATATATACACAGACATAACCCTCACTGGCATGCTAGGGCGCACGCGGGTGCGTCCCTGGCCGTCGCACTCCACTGGGGACACACAGGGAGGACGTTGACGAGGCATAACGGCCTGAGGGAGCCGAGGAGACACTTGGGTCGACGTCAAATGCCCCCCCTCCGACGAGGCCGTTATGTCCGTCAACGCCTCTCATTTATTAAATGGACATGAAGCACCGGGCCGTGGCACTGGAGAACTGACCTGCTGAGTCCGGGACCCTCGTGACAGATGGAAGGGGCGTGGCACCTTTCGCGTCGCGCGCGGCAGTGGGCGGCGGCGTCGCGTCAAAGGTGCCCACGTGATGGTCCGAAGGGGCGTGGCACCTTTTGCGTCGCGCGCGGCAGCAAGCGGCGGTGTCGCGTCAAAGGTGGCCCACTTGACAGTCCGGGGGGGCGTGGCACCTTTCGCGTCGCGCGCGGCAGCAGTCGGCGGCGTCGCGTCAACGGTGGCCCACGTGACAGTCCGAAGGGGCGTGGCACCTTTCGCGTCGCGCGCGGCAGTGGGCGGCGGCGTCGCGTCAAAGGTGGCACACTTGACACTTCGAGGGGGCGTGGCACCTTTCGCGTCGCCCGCAGCATCAGGCGGCGGCGTCGCGTCAAAGGTGGCACACTTGACAGTCCGAGGGGGCGTGGCACCTTTCTCGTCGTCTGCAGCAACAGGCGGCGACGTCGCGTCAAAGGTGGCACACTTGACAGTCCGAGGGGGCGTGGCACCTTTCGCGTCGCCCGCAGCATCAGGCGGCGGCGTCGTGTCAAAGGTGGCACACTTGACAGTCCGAGGGGGCGTGGCACCTTTCGCGTCGCCCGCAGCAGCTGGCGGCGGCGTCGCGTCAAAGGTGGCCCACGTGACAGTCCGAGGGGGCATGGCACCTTTCGCGTCGCCCGCAGCAACAGGCGGCGGCGTCGCGTCAAAGGTGGCACACTTGACACTCCGAGGGGGCGTGGCACCTTTCGCGTCGCCCGCAGCATCAGGCGGCGGCGTCGCGTCAAAGGTGGCACACTTGACAGTCCGAGGGGGCGTGGCACCTTTCGCGTCGCCCGCAGCATCAGGCGGCGGCGTCGCGTCAAAGGTGGCACACTTGACAGTCCGAGGGGGCGTGGCACCTTTCGCGTCGCCCGCAGTAACAGGCGGCGGCGTCGCGTCAAAGGTGGCACACTTGACAGTCCGAGGATGCGTGGCACCTTCCGCGTCGCACGCGGCAGTTGGCGGCGTCGTCGCGTCAAAGGCGGCCCACGTGATAGTCCGAAAGGGGCGTGGCACCTTTCGCGTCGCCCGCAGCAACAGGCGGCGGCGTCGCGTCAAAGGTGGCACACTTGTAACTTCGAGGGGGCGTGGCACCTTTCGCGTCGCGCGCGGCAGATGGCGGCGGCGTCGCGTCAAAGGTGGCCCACGTGACAGTGGTCGCGGCACGCCCTTGTGTGTGCAGAGCGGTTGTGTCAGCACAGCCGGTTCGCACCGCGTAGGCTCCTCGTGAGCCCCTACGGCAGTTGGGGGCGGCGGCGTCAGGGGCGGCGTGTCTGAGTCGGCCTGCCGTATCCACCCGGACATCGCGTGCCAGTCGTACCACAGGGGCTGGACGGGCGCGGCTTCCTCCGTCTTCAGCGATGTCCTGCTCGGCGTCTCCACCCCATAGGGCGGGGGCTGTGTTGGAGGCGGTGTCGGAGGCAGCGTCGGCGGCGGTGTCGTGGGCAGCGTCGGCGGCGGCGTCGGTTGCAGTGGCGTTGGGAGTATCGCCGACTCCTGCAGCGTGATGGCGCCCGCCCAGTGTGACCACTCGACCTTCGCGGTCGAGACACTTGCGGCACCACCCACGCCCAGTTTCGCTTGGCACTGGTCACACGTAAAGCAGGACGTCCATTCCTCTTCTCGCGCGACCAGTTGTGAACACTCCCTGTGCCACAGATTCCCGCACGTCCCGCAGATCCGCCCATCCGATGTCCCGCCGGGGCACGAGTCCGCACCGCACATTGTCCTACCATACGCCCGGTACTCAAAGCAGAAACCGCACTCGTAATCTGCGAAGTGCTCGCAGCACTCGCCGGGCTCCGGAAAGTCTGTTTCCGCCCATGTCTCGTACGCTTCCTGGAAGTCGTCCATGTTTATCGGGAGTGTCTCTGTTCGGTAATTCAGTCCGTGTCTTCCTCTCGCGGCGTTATCTTGAACCGAAGATCCCTGCTGCGTCGCGATCTCAGGTTCGTGGCGCTCCCACGACACGTTATCTGTCGCGCCACCGATCCCTGTCGCGTCGCCCGCCGTCTCCGGTTCACACCGCTCCCACGTCGCGTTATCTTACGCCGAACGTCTCGAGTTCGCGTCGCTCTCACGCCACGGTATCTCTCGCCGAAACGTCTCGTGTTCGCGCCGTTCCCGCGCTGCGTTATCTCCCGCCGGCGCGCCGGCGCGCCGTCTCGAGTTCGCGCCGCTCCCACGCCGCGCGGTCGCACCTGCTTCCGTCCTGTCCTGCATCTGCGCGCTTGCGTGCGCTTGCGTGCGCTTGCGTATGCTTACGGCCACACTAGTTGGGCGCCAAATGACGTCCCTCGGCTTCAGGTCCCCGTTTTCCCGTTGAAATAAATGTCCTGTTATGCCCGTACTGCCCTCGTCGGAGAGGTGTGGGTCCAGGCCAACGTGGCCGGGACCAGGAAAGGCGGGACCTGGAGGGAGAGTGAAGTGATTGCGAGGAATGTTGGTAGGTTGTCGCAAGCAGAACACGGCATTAACGAATTTCACGAGCCGTCTTTTATTAACGCTTATAAAGTCCTGCCGCAGCCTGGCGGAACCGTCGCGGGACAAGTGCCCTACCACGGCGACACGGACTCCCTGATGACGGGGCGGTTCTCAAATACGTTTCGGCGCGAATCGTAAAGTTTATTAATGCTAGGCTGACCCAGTGAGAAAGGGCCCGAAGACGGAACGCTGTACATACGCGGCCCGTTACGTAATGTTCCGTGGACGGCGAAAAGTTCAGAGACTCGTAGCACCACGTTCGCGTTGTAGAAACTGCCCGCTAGACACGTCTCCCGATGACTCGTAAGTTAACAATGCTAAGCTGATTCGCGGTGGCAGCTCAGCTGCCGTGACCGACTGCGGACTGAGCGAACGTTCAATCCCGAGCGCAACGTGCGCGGCTCGCGGAGCAACGAACACGTCTGTCTCCGCTCGAGACCAGGACGCGACTGACTCTCCCCGCTCGCCCGCGGGCCGGCGCCCGCGGGTGGCGGGGAGGGAGGGGAAAATCGGCCGGCGTGGGAGAGAGCTCCGTCCCGCGGCGCGCCAGGCTGCGATTACATACTACGGCGAAACCCTTCAGAAAGTTATTGAATTATTTACAAAGACATACACGAGACATTAATGAATAAATAAGTTATTTACATTTAAGACCCTTGATCGTTTGCAAATATATATACACAGACATAACCCTCACTGGCATGCTAGGGCGCACGCGGGTGCGTCCCTGGCCGTCGCACTCCACTGGGGACACACAGGGAGGACGTTGACGAGGCATAACGGCCTGAGGGAGCCGAGGAGACACTTGGGTCGACGTCAATATATATATATATATCTGGCATGCCAAGGCTTAGAGAAAGTAATCGCTCCTATTTTAAATTCGGATGCGCTTTCTTAAGGTGGGAGATGTGCGCTCGTGTCACATACTCTCCGGAACTGGGGTCGGCTAAACTCACAGTCACTGGGGTTAGAAATCTTTGGATCTGTAATGGTCCAGTCCAGCGATACGATAACTTGGCCGATCGCTTATCGATGGCCTTTCTCTGCGGGTGTGCTTTGCACATTACTGTGTCACCTACCCTGTATGGGTTAGGGGAGCGGTACTTATTGTACCTTCTCTGACTTGTTTGTTGAGCCAAATTTAAATTCCTACGCGCCTTTCTCCAAATCTCCGTGATGTCTTCGGGATCATCCGGCAGTAGGTCTTCGAGAGACCAAATATTGGAAAGGGGTGTGTTTGGCTTATAAGTAAACATAATCTCAAATGGGGTGGATTTGTGTCCTTCATGTCGGGCATAATTAAAAGCCATCTGTAACCACACCAAATTACTGTCCCATTTTTCCTGCGCATTCGCGTGGAACGCTATGAGCGCCCAACGAAGATTTCTATTAAATCTCTCCGCGTGCGAGGGTTTCGGGTAGTATGGCGATGTCGTCACATGCTGTATACCATGCGAGAACACATGTTCTTGAAAGTTCTGGATGTAAACTGTGTTCCGTTGTCGGATACAATTATGTTCGGTAATCCTGAAGTTTTAAAAATGTGATTTTGTAATGCACGCACAGTGGTGTCAGCTGTAGCCTTACGGAGTGGGATAAGCCAAACAAATTTTGAAAAAGCATCTATGCCCACAAGAAGCATAGAGTGTCCGGATTTGGATCGAGGAAATGGCCCTACAAAATCAATAAAAAGTTTTTGCATAGGTCTTTCGGCTACTTCTGAGGCAAGAAAACCGTACTGTGTATTTTGTGCAGGTTTACTTAATGCACATAGCTTACATAACTTAACTCGCTGTGTAATGTCCCGGTGCATTCCTTCCCAAATAAAATGGCGTCGGATACCTTGAATGGTTTTATAAATACCTAAATGGGCACCGAGAGGTGAACTATGTTAATATGTGACAATCATATCACGCAGATTTTGTGGAAGAACAATTTTAAGGTGCCTTGATTGTTGTGTACGCTTTTGTAGGAGACCTTTAGCTAACTTATAAAATTTCGGAGCTGTACCCGCTTTAACTTGTTCAATTATTTTTGCCAAATATGGGTCGGCTTGTTGATGTGTTTGTATGTCCTGAAAAGCTAAGGGTAAATCGGTTAGGAGTGCCTGACACGAAATCTGAGGTTCCTCCTGAGATATTGTTTCGGAGGGGTTCTCGAACATTCGAGAAAGTGTGTCAGCCACAATGTTTTAAGTACCGCGAATATGTTGAATATTAAATTTGAGAGAAGAAATTTTGGTGATCCACCTTCCAAGTTTTCCTAATTGTTTAGGGTGAGCTAACAGCCAAGCGAGTGCCTGATTATCAGTTTCCAATAGAAATTCCCTATGTTCCAGAAACTGTCGGAATTTATCAATACCAAAAACTACTGCTAAACATTCCAATTCATACACTGAAGATGCTTTCCTTTCCTGAAAAGTTAATGTACGTGAGGCAAAGGCAATGGGTTGCCTGGCACCATCTATTTCCTGAGACAATACCGCCCCTATAGCAACACTTGAGGCGTCTGTTTGTAAAATAAAGGGTTTACTAAAATCTGCCATGCGCAGAACAGGTGGATTCGCTATGGCTTCTTTCAAGAAATTAAATGCCTTGTCTTGTTCAGGACCCCAAATATATTGTGTATTTTTCTTACGTAATGCATTCAAAGGTGCCGCATGCTCGGCGAAATTTGGTATGTATTAGGCATAAAAATTAGCCATGCCAATAAAACTAGCTATGCCCTTTGTGTCTTTAGGTGGTTTGAATTCCCTGATCGCCTGTGTTCGTTCTGGATCAATGGTAGCTCCTTTGTGTGATACCAAATGTCCAAGAAAAGATATTTCGGAAGCAGCAAATTTTACCTGTTTTTGTATTTACAGTGAGGCCTGCCTTGCGCAGTCTTTCAAGGACAAGAGTCAGATGCTGGATGTGTTCCTCAAAACTTTCTGAATAAATTACAAGATCATTTAAATAATTGTAAACAAATTTAAATTTAAAATCTCCTACTACTTGTTCAAGAAGTCGTGTGAGTACTTGAACACCTGTGGCCAAGCCAAAAGGTACCACATTATACTGGTAAAGATTCCAAGGTACGCAAAATGCGGTAATAGGTTTTGAGTCTTGCGTGAGTGGGATCTGATGGTACGCCGAATTGAGATCGAACACACTGAAATACCTGGCCTTACTAAACCAATGAAAGGCCGAGTTCAAATCTGGGAGGGGTGTTTGCGGTATTTTAATTTGTTTGTTCAGTTTCCGATAATCCGTGACGAAACGTTGTTCCGTGCCCTTAGGCACTAGAAATGCAGGTGAATTGAAAGGAGAATTAGAAGGTTCTATTACCTTATTATCTAACATTTTCTGTACATGTTTTCTCATAATTTCCATTTTAGGACCTAAAAGTTGATAAGGGTGACTTTTGACTGGCGTGGTATCAGTCAATTCAATTTGATATTCAATTAGGTTAGTTCGACCTAATTTCTTAGTTAGCACATCT
This sequence comes from Bacillus rossius redtenbacheri, assembly GCF_032445375.1. NCBI lineage: Eukaryota > Metazoa > Arthropoda > Insecta > Phasmatodea > Bacillidae > Bacillus > Bacillus rossius. The sequence continues at coordinate 87,224,812 of NC_086332.1, read as the reverse complement.
GAAAATTCATTACACAAATCTTGAATAGCAACTTGTTTACTGGGCTCGAGATGATCCAGGGACAAAGAATTTCTCTCGTCAGTGTTGGCAGAAACATTAGTAACTTGTCTTGACCTTTTATTTTCAGGTTCCACGAATGATATGACAAGATTTTTATTAAATTTAAATACAAAACGTCCTGCTTGTAGATCAATCAAAATACCTTTTAGCGATGAAGTCGGAGCCTAGAATAAGCTGCGTGGCTAAGTTTTCTGCCACAAGAAAAGGGAAATTCCAAGTGAATAATTCTATCCTGATTTTCACTATAGCCACTTTGGATATACTAATTGGTTCGTCCGCTGCAGTAAAACAGCGCACATCCGTGACTTCTGTTTTCAGAACCTGCTTGTTCTTCTGTAATTCCCTAAACAAAGCGCCTGAAATAAAACTACGAGTAGCTCCGGTATCTATCAGACCAATAATTTGATTTTTGCCAAACATTGCTTTAGTGTATGGTAATACAGTTCGGACGTGACCGAAAATGTTGTGACACTTACGTTTTCCCTTGTTAGTCAGGCTAACACATGTTTTGCAAATTCTTGTGAATTTCTCAGAATTTTCTTTATGATTAATTTGCTGTGTTATAATCTTCTGTTTGTGTTTTCTGTCTTTTTCTGTGTATTTCTTTCTTTTATTTTTCTTGTGTTTTTGTTTTCCTGTGTTGTGCCTTTTTTGATTTTCATTTTGTTTTTGTGATTCGTTAGTATGCACATTATGAACCGAAAAATTCCTCTCGGATGAAGTTTTAGGTGGACCAAGTAGAAATTTGCCTGGCCACCGCCTTACGCGTTTTTTGCCTTGTTGAAATTTGGTTTGAAATTTTTGTGGTTACATTGCTCAATGTAATGTCCTGTTTACTTGCAATAATTGTTGTTGTATGTTCTTGTTTGAACCGTACCTATTATTTCTGTAGTAGTTTGTTTTCTGTTGTGGGTGGCTATTCTGTTGTTTCGTGTATGGAAAACTGTTTGCAGTTTCTGCCTGAGAATCATGCTTATCCACGGACTTCGCTGACCTGTTTCTCTGAGTGTCTGCATATTCGTAACTCATGGCCTGTATACAGAGTTGATCTAGTTCTACAAAACTCCGTGGCCTAGCCTGGAAAACAGCGCGTGAGCGCTCTGCCTGATTTAGTCCGTCTACTATGCAACTAACTACTTCGCTCTCTGATACGCCCAATCTGAGAACCGCCGCGGCTTCTCTGATTGATGCTGCATAGTGCGGCAAGGCTTCATTACTTCGCTGTAGCCTGTTGTACCATTCCAAACGGTAATTAGTCAAAAGTCTGGCAGGTATAAAAAAATCCAAAATTTCTTCGTGGTATTTGTCAAAAGAGTAACTATTTTCTATTGCTTGACTCGTTCTTTCACTCAGTGGTGGTTGGGTGTAGGGAAAAACTATCTCCAACAACTGTTTGTCAGGAATGCCCCCTTTCTGCCTGACTTTAAGTAAGTGCCTTATAAATTCGATTAATTTGTCTGGGTCAAGACCACTTGTTTCTGGAAAACCAATAAGTAATCTCTCGACTGGATGGGCAATTTTCCCATAACAGTTATACTCAGCCGCCCTTGGCGTAACTGGTAATGTTGTTTCTGGTTGATTCTGCGTTGATGGCGGAGGTGGGGGTGAAGGATGTGCAATTTGCGCGGTGGGGATGGTAGTGATTGGAGTTCCTTTCCCGGATGTCAATAAAGAATGGAACTGGGAATATGGATTAAAATATGGCTGGTTTGCGGTGAATGGGAAAAACAAATTTTGCTGTGTTCATGGATGCGGATTTGCAGGCAAGTTACCGGAAAATATGACACTGGTGATGGGAGCTGTAGAAGCATGCATGCCTGAGGGAATTTGAGTGGTGGCTGCTGGGATGGGAGGGGTTGAAACTGTGATGAGTGATTGAGATGTTGATGTAGATGAAATGGGCGGAACCTGCCTTGTTTGACACAAAGATAATTGTGTGTCGGGTTGCCTTATTTCCTGGGGAAATTCAGGATTTTCACTCTCTACATTTCCTAGTGATTCTATTACTAGGTTTTCTGTCTGGGCCATGTTGGCCCGAAGGTCCTGTTGAGTTTCCAATTGGGCTGCCCTAGCTTTCAATTTAATTTGGAAGGAGTTTGTCTGTTGCAGACAACGATTTAGCTCTGTTCTATAAACACCATTGAGCACATCTGCGGAAAGTACCACTAGATTTTCCAGTCGTCTGGTGACATGCTCTAATCGCATAATGTGTCGCTTTACATTGGGCAAATTTTCTTCCACCTCTGAATAACTTACGAAAGCAGCTATGTCGTAAAATTTGGAGCAAGCTATGTTGAATTCCTCGAGTATTTATAAATTTAGATTATGCACTGAGGTAGGTAACTAATCACGTACTGCAGCTCGAAGCCTCTTTCGCAGCTCTTGCGCATTTTCAGAAGTTGGTAAATTACGCAACTGCAACTCGTAACTTAATTCATCTACTAGTAATAGCTCCGGAGTAATCATCCTGTCCGGATTCATAGTATGACACAAAACAAAACACTACCCTCTTAAAATTATCTCTTAAACTTTAAACTTAGGTATACACTTAAATCTAGCTTATGATTAAAACAATTGCTTTATTGCGTGGGAAGTATGTGCCTTCATAATTTATTATTATTATAACTACGCGCGTCGGGAAATGAACAGTGTACTCGGGTGTAACAAGCTGTCAGGTTAGCTTGCACAACACGGTACCTACAATGAACGTCACGTCAGCCAGCAAGACTGACCTTTGCGCGCAGCACCTTTAACTAGAGGTGTGGGGGGGAAGGGTGTATCTTGTCCGATGGACACGTCTCTGTTGATAAGCCACGCGCGCGGGCTGAGTTGCTTGGGCGGGCAGCCAGCTGCCTCTTGGCGCGCGCTCAAAAGTAAACACAGAGACCTAAGTACAGCAAAACTTATGATAATTTTAAAATTCAAGGGTCAATTTAGCTACTAATTGTATCAGCGGACAGTTGACAAATTACTTACTACAAAAATATTCTCAGTGACCAAAAAAACATTAAAAAAATTTTTTTTAATTCAATTTTTTTTTAATTTTAATTTTAGGTATGACCTTTGAACTTAGGTATGCCTATAGACGCAACCACGCTCTTCTACCATTTTGTAATACCCCAAGTGTCTTCAAGAATAATTAAGTAATTAGATAAAAAGATTTGGAAACTCTGAATACTGGGGCCCAGAATTAATAGCTATAAATGTCAACATCAGAGGCGACACTAGGAATAAACAAAAAAAATTTAGAGACTCCCTACTAACACTAGGGAGAAATGGGATCGTTATTATAGATTAATTAAATAAAAACAACAGTTACGTCTATAGACTTCCTTATTTTATAAATCATTGTTCTTTCTTTTTTATAGATTAAATATTCCTTTGCAACATCTGTTTTTCATGCATAAGTGATCTTACTTAAATTCCTCACAATTACACTTATTATATTATATTCTTTGAACTTATTTACTATCGGGCCGGCCCTGAATGTTTAACAAAAATAACAATATTTAAAAACATTAATGAAATTAACTTCGCTAACTTTACAGGTTGTACATATAGTCCTTGCAAAACATTATATAAATTTCTTATCCTCGAACTGCTTTTACTGTCCGCTGTCTTAACTGGGTTACACTATTTTTGAGTTCGTGAATAAAATGATAGAATCATGCGGGTATCACCCGGGGCTGTAGGTAGACGGTGATCGAGGTAGTAGGCCTAAAGATGGTGGATTCTGCTCAGGAACCGATTCCAGAGGTTCTGGCAGAGGCATTAGGCTGCCCCAAACTTGGAACCCTGTCTGAAACAGAAGTCCAAATTCCAAAGAATCAGACCTGTTTCCAGACAGTATACTTAAATGGCGCAAAAGGCCAATAGAGGGAAATTAAAAGGGGGGATAACGTCAAGACTTACCAAAACAGGGTGTTGGCCCTGGCGCTCAGGAGAGGGCGTCTCGTCTCCGAAAACCCGAACCACGATGCGCGGTAGACACGGAAGACATCATGAGTTAAAAAATATGTATATATAATTTAAAAAAACTAAGTTTCTCTACTTTCAACTAAACTACTGACTGGTTAATATTAATTTTAGATAGAGACTTCATCCCTCTAGTCTGAGAAGACTACATAATATACGATGCGATGTCGATGATTCGCCGAAGATCGCAGTTACAAACAGTACCAGTCAGTCAGGAGGCGCGCACCGAAGTCACTTCAGCGCGGGGTATCGTCAGTATATCATAAGCGCGGGGTCTCTAGGGAATGGGAGGGGGGGGGTAGGCTCTGAGCCGAAAATTACCGAGCCCACCCGAAGGTGTCCGGCATAAAAAAATTAGTTCTTACTGGAGTGACGGCGCGACTGAGGCGCTATCTTTTGGTGGCGAGAAGAAGTACTAATAAATCGACTAGTGACCGACGAGAGTGTCAAGCTAGGGGGTAATGGAAAAACCAGAGGTGCCATCTAGCGGCCCGAGACATAAGGAGGAGAAAGGTTGTCGTTACCTCCGCGCGAGCGCTGGTGTCGGCGCTGCCGACGCCCACAAGTGGCGTTAGTGACCACAGCCGTCGCTAGATGTCGTTAAAGTTCAAAATCGTAACTGCGGCTGTCAAGCCTGAGATGGCCTTGAATTCGGTTAACGTCCCCGTGCGGTCGTCGCTCCTAGCTTCACTTCTGAGAAGAAAGGGTGGGTGAGCAGGAGGGGGATGGCTTCAAAAAACGCATGGTCTGTGGGATGCAAGGCCCACGGGATCCTCCTGTCGTGTCTTGCTGCTAGTGAACCTTATACCGATTCGTGACAGAGTTAGCAGGGCTCAGCACTGCTTCACAAGCTGCTCTAGGCAAAAGTAGTCACGTGAAGAAATAAAGTTACCGGCCCCCGACGTGCCTGGAGGCGGAAGAAATATTAGCCAGAATGTTAAGCTAGCATTAGGCTGGGAAAGAAAATAAGCTCGCCTCTGAGAACAGAGGCTGAGGACCTGGCGTAAAGAAAATAAGATGAGAAAAAAATAAATTTACAAAAATATTTAAGATTACAAAATTTTAAATAAAACATGCCTAAATCCCTAATTTACGGCACACCTTCCAGTTAAAGTACCGGCTAACCTAGCATGTGGATGAACCGGCCGCTAGCTGCTTAACCGGAGGCTAAGCGACAGAAAATAAAATGGCGATGAATCAGGCGAGGTTAGTTGTTGATAGTGATGATGACTATTTGAGGAATTCTATTGAATATTTGCAGGATGCGATGGAATAATTTATTACTAAATATAAAATGCTTCGCCGTATTCGTCAAAGTTTTATTAAAAATTACAGGACATGAAAGTGTAGTCACCCTTTTCTATTCTCGTCGAGTCGGTATTATTATTTGTCTTTAATTGATCACGAAGTACATAAACATATGCAATGTATATAAACTTGAATGTTACTGCTTAAGAATATGTGTAAATAAGCGAATTTTAAAATTGCAAAACGAGGTTTTTATTACCTATAAAATGCGTGTTTTCGTGGAAGTTGTATCTGTAAATTTTTATTCGTAATACAGTGGACATATGCCGGGAATGAAATGCACTTCATACGACTTCAGACGTGGTTATAAATCAATGAATACAATTGAATGTGAAAATAAATGTTACCCAATTATCCTTTCCCTATCTTACAAACCTTAAGGTACTTATTATCTACCTGCCACGCAAGTGCAAAACGAAAACAGCACTGGAATTATTCTGTTTCCCGTATCCAAATTTATCCCTTGATCCTATAGGTATGACCCTTTATATGTTGGTCTTGTTTTACATTAGACTTGCTGTTTTAATTTAGAATGTTGAAATATCCTGTACATAACTCAAAATACCTAACATATCACGATACAAACAAATTATGTCAGGTCTTGTAAAAATGTATTTCTTTCGTATTCATTTTACAATCATAATTATTTCCCCAGTGAATATGTCTAGGATCTCTCGACCTACTAAATTAAAACAGCAAGCATCCTATACCACAAACTAATTCCATCAGGATCGGATTAATTTGGATACATGATACGAAACTATTAGTACAAAAATGAAACCTACACCAGTGAAATGAAAATCGACAAGTATTTTTCCGAAACAGGGTCTATATTATTTGATTATGAAATAAATTTATGAAAGAAATAAGTGTTCTCTAGCAAAAATGTCATCCGTATTTATTTGTTTGTATAGAATTACTTCGTTAGTTTTGGCTTAATATATAACCTAACAAAATCATGAGTTTCAATACAAGAGTAAAGTTGAAAACACACGGTTTTGAATCGTTAATTGTAATTTTTTGGTTTAATACAAAGCAGGTTTGACGTGGAAGTAGTTTTTGGTTAATTTAACTATATCTGTTGCAAGATAAAGTTCGCGGCATATTTCTTTACTGCAGCTGTAAGCATTCCGAATCACAATACAAACAAACAGCTGACTAACATTCTACCAGAAAAAAAAAAACGGTCTCGCAACAAAAGTTACCAAATTCTGGTTTATTTCATTACCAACACACCCATTATTACACCCGACGTCGTCCGACCGAAGGCCACCCTAAAGCCCGACCTGCAACCGCCAGTATTCGACCCCGCTAACGGAATGCGCCCCTAGCCATGGCCCACCCGAGTCAGGCGAGCGCCGCGGAAGACAAGGTAGAATCCGGCCCCATAATAACCAGACCGACACTACAGTCAACCCCTCTGATAAATCACACGCAGAATAAAAACAACATTGCGTATAGGTTAAACGTTCTCTCAATGAAAATGCGACGTAGGAGTGCCCGGGCACTCACGTGTGAAAATGTGTCAGTACGTGTGCGAGTGCCCCCCTGGCGGCCTTCTGCCTGTATTAATTAAGTGTTTCAGGTAACATAATTGTTACCTCCCTATGTTGGGTTTTTACTCCCCACCAGAGCGGTCCGGCAAAAGACGAACAGTCTCTGGTGTGACTTACAGTTCAAAAAAATAATCCGTAAACATGATAATCTAAATCGTAGAAGGGATGTGTAATTTAAATTTAGTTTGAATAATTAATGTAAGAATTTAACGCTCTTAAAATCTATTGTTGACTTGTTAATTTGGAAAATAACATAATAAGGTCAACCTCGGCGCGAGAGGACACCGAGCCTCGGCCGGACGCCATGACATCACGGCAGTACAGCGCGACTCGTGGACCGGGGCGGACGCACGTCCCACGGAGAGGCAGCATCCTTTGTCTACACTGAAGTAACTCCTGGTAAATATAGTCACGCCACCGAAACTTTTTTTATTAAGCTCTCCGTGCGTACCCGGTCCAACCTTTCGGTCTAGGACTTAATCCGGCCGCGTAAATTCAGAACTCCCTGCACCACACTTGGTCCGCGGGGCAGTTTGCCAGCATACAGCACGGGCCGCCTCCCGAAATCCCGAACTATTGTTAAAGTCACGCGCCCCGGCGCTGACCTCACCAACGTAGGACTTGGACTAAGTTAGCTGCGGTCCGCGCTCCACCACAGTGGGCGCGAACACCGCCTTGAAGCAAAGACATACGGGATTGGCCGCCTCCAATCACACTCAACGCCTTATTCACGTAACATCTTTAGTAATTTCGTGCAACGCCTTATTCACGTAACATTTTTAGTAAATTTGTGCAACGTCTTATTCACGTAAAATTTTAGAGTGACTCTGTTAATGTGTAACTTGTGTATAGCGTGACGTCAGCTTCTGTACGACGTGGTGTGTAATCCACTGTATTACGCCAAACCCACAGTCACACGAATAAACGGCGCACGTCCTTTGCCGCATTAATTCAGCGCCTAATTAATCAGTCATACAAACCCCCAACCACCACCCAGTAGGGAATCCATCATATCCTATGCAACACCGCCGACGGTCCTAGTGGGCCACGCAGGGGCAACCGCCCCAACGACCCACCTCTCGACTAGAAACAGAGCTAGTCTGGCGCCCACCCGGAAACATTCCATTGATAACAGCCTTTCCCGCTAGGAACCACACCGGGTCTCGAACCCAAGTCCCCGGACGACGGCACACCACACGCTTCGTCAGGTTCCGGTTAGCCAACCGCAGGCTAAGTATGGGTCATAATACACCCCTCGTTCGTTAATCGGAGGCTAGCCTAACCTGAGGGCTAGCTAACCTGAAGATTTAGCCGGAGGTCATAATACCTGCCCTTAGTGGAGCTCGCAGCGGCTAGCAAAATAAGGTGCTAATAACAGTTTTGTTCTTAACTTTGTCAATAGATAGTTTCCTTCAATTTTAAACGCACCTTCATTTGATGCGTTTGTCATGTCTTTAATTTTCGTTTGTTTGTGCCGTATGTGTTCCTATACCATTTATCCGATTCCGATTAAATTTTGGTGAGTTGTTATGCGGATGCCCGTGAAGGTTTCTGAGACGGTATAACTATTATGCAATAGTTGGAGCACGAATCGTTACAAAAAAATGTGTTTATTTCATATTATTTAGCGTCACATCGTCTGTTTTTGTTGTCTGAGTGCGCACGCATGAGACAATTATTTATTTAAATATAAAAGAGAGACAGAGATAGAGTGATATATATATATATATACAGAGTGAGATTGAGAGAGACAGAGAGATAAGTTGAGATAGAGCGAGGTATAGAGAATGAACCGGATTAGATAAAAAGATATATAGATGTATAGCACTATATAGAGATTTATATATAGAAGAGATAGAGATAGTGGGAGGTATATATGTATATATGTAGATATAAAGAGATAAATAGAGATAGAGAGATACATATATAGATTTAAATAGAGATAAATATATAGACCCCATTTATTGCGACCACCTCTCTATTACAACCCGATTTCGAGGAACCGTGAAAAAATTGCCGAAAATCCGAAGAAAATCGGACAGAAAATAAGTTTCTTGTGGTGAGTAGCGTGTTACTGCATTTCTCTTTCCGAGTGCTGTACTGCCGTAGGCAAGGCATGTCTAAAAATAGATACCACTTCCTGTCGACCGCTGTCAGTGCTTAATAACCCCCATTCCACGTCCCGCCCCTTTGCCCGCAGGGTGGCAGATAAACGTTTTTGTGGCAAACGTGTTTACGTTTAGCTTTTTGCGAGTGTCTCTAGTGTGGTACGCAGTTAAGGCAAAGCTACCTGCTGGATTTCTCTTGATTTTCATTACTATCGGTTGACAATACACAGCGACCGACTGGATGCACGCCCGCCTCTACTTGTTTTAACTGCCACAGCGATGTTTATTTTGACAGCTTAAGCAATTATCTTTTCCGGTGGGTTATAAAAAAAGGTCGCTTCACCCAGCATAAAAAAAAAGGCTACGCCACTTATTCCCCAAGCAGGAAACACACTGGCTGCCGTCTGTCTCCCCCGCATTTATCTTTCTTCTAACATTCCACGTCTCGCCTCTCGCGCGAGAAATAACGAAGTGACCACGCATCGGGCTGTTTTATGCTTTGTTTTGTGACAGCAGCTTGATTTTATTCGGTATATTCCTTTTCATAGGACCCTTTCTATTAAAATACATTTATATTTAAGTTTGAAAGCTTGTAAATTCCTTGCCAGAGATGTCTGAACTCGAACTTGGTGTGAAAAGTGACATATTTTGACCCCTCCCTCACCGCTTTAGTACACCATTCATAATAGCCCAATTTTATGGGAGAAGGGAGGGTGAAATGAGCATTTTCTCACTGAAGGTTTTTCAAAGGAAGCGAAGTTGGGGTGTTACAAGGGAGGACACTAGATGGTTTGTGTGTCTGGGAGGGATGAGCTATCCTTGAAGAATGTTACCGAGTGGAGAGCGTCATGAAGCCGCTGCCGCCAGCCAGCCGGGCGAGCTTAGTGTGCGCCCACTCGCTTTGCAGAACCTACAGCTGCCATATATTTAAAGGAAAAATCCCATAATTTTTTTGTTATTCTTACATGAACATTATTGGAAGTATTAAAGCCGGCACAAAAATACGCTGTGTGTTAAAATTAACAGATTTTAATAATCTTTCATTTCGTTTTTTTTTTCTGATTTTCACATTTTGGTCAAAATGTCCAATTTTTTGACGGTTCCCGAGAATATATTCGTTAAATCACTGCTTTGTTAAATCCGGGGTTCGTGACATCGGGGTTCTAGTGTATTTAACTACGGAAAGCAGAAAACTTACATGTAAACTAACACATATTTTCTTTAGAGGTGGCCTGTAGGGCGACGGACTTGTCTTGAAGGTTGAAGTGGGTTTAAAGCAAAGCTGTCTAGCATTGTGAGTGACAGCATCCTGCCATTGTACGGCTGGTTTCTTAGCGAGTATTGGTGGTGGGGGTTGAAATGAACTGAAAATTTCGGAAAACATCTATTACGACTCTATTCCTGGGAACCGTGAGGGGTCGTTTCAGAGAGGTTTGACTGTATTTAGAGATATGGATGGATTATTTGTATATGTGTAACTACTTTAAACATATTACAAAACAAAACTGAATGAGGCATTGCAATGCGTGCTGAGCATTAGCTAGATAATGGAATCATTTCAATATGACGTCGTACCGACCGAAGGCCATTAGCCCGGCCTCAGCCCGCAGTACTGGCTCCTGCTGGCGGAACGCACCCCTCGCCAAGTTCCACCCAGATGAGACGAGCGGCGTAACCTTGGCGCACGGAAGGAGTGTCCCCCCTCCACACGCCAACCCCTGCGGGAGTTCTGATCAGCTCGCGGCCCAGAGCAGACGTGCGCGTACCGTGGGGAGCCTTCAAGTTTTGTCTCTCTGATTCTTCACGACTGGTAACAATAGTCATCACACGACTCCGGGTCGGTTTTTTCTACGGTGCAGGGATTAACCCGGCCGTCGCTACTTTCCAAGTCAAGCCACCGAGTCTAGGGGACACGCTGGGGCCGATCGACCCACTCACAGTTAGACGACAGAGCTAGCCTGGCGCCCTCCCGGAAAACACCCCCAATTTTCTTGTACAGCTCCTTAGACTCGCCGCGGGAATCGCACCCGAAACCCTGGCTGATGGCAAATATTAGTAATCTCTTATTTTTCAGCTTTTTTCTATAGTGCTTTATAAAGTCTAGATTACATACAGACCACCAATTTTTCGATATATACAGGTAAATAACTATACACTGGCAGAACAACGTCTGTCGAGATCTGAAAGTGATATAAATTATTTCGCACACTTGACATTCAAATTAAGAATACAATTACTAACTACATCTGATTTCGAAAAAGGTCCCCTTCACCCTGTTTTCAGCCCGGGCAACACCGGGTACTGCAGCTAGTTATTGGTATTTTTTGGGTAATTTCTAAACAAACTGTGTAATCCAGTGTAGGTTTACATGGCAAGTATGTATTATATACTAATAGTACTAATACTTTTTTCCTATATTTATGTTCCCAGTTTCTCATTAATAAGCTTGCTGCATCCCTGGATCCATAATAGTTGTTTCTGTACTACCTACACTTGTCCTTAATGGCACACACATTTCTACCTGATTGTGTTATACTGATCGTACTCTGAGTAAGAATAGCTCAATAATTAACAAGTCTAACATCACAGCATACTGCACTTCCTCAGACGCAATCTCGTACCAAACATGAATGTTACTGTAACTGTGCACTTTGTGTATAACTTGTGTTTGGGCTTTGCGCCCCGCGTGTGAAACCATAATCATGTTAGTGGTAACTTGTGTAAATCCCACTATATTTCGTAGTTGTATGTTAAGCATCACTTCTTAAACTGTAAACTGTGTTCTAACTTCAGACATCGGCTACTCCATATTGTGTGATTATTCCATCATCTTTGGCACATTAGTTATACGTACTGCATGCAACACATGATGGAGTTGTTAGTTCCAAGGTGCTAGCTTGCAACTACATGTGGTGGACTAAGATAGACACACACATCAAAGCAATGGTTGGACAATGTGTGGAAAGTCAGCAGCATCGAGCAAACTTCCTAAAAGTGAATGATGTTACTTAGATTTCAGAAACAAAACTTTAGCTAAGAGTACACATAGATTATTTTGGTCCTTTTTAAGGTCAAGTGTTCCTGATAATTGTTGATGTATCTTCCGGGTGTCCATAAGTCAGGAAGGTGCAGTCCATGATCACTGCATATGACCTCTGTATCAGTAATCAGAGAATTTATATACATAGCCATATTGCATGGCATACTTACTACACAGTATAGTGAGTAACAATGGAACAGCGTTTGTGTATGGGAAAATGAATTGAGACAAGGGAAGAATAGCAAACAAGCAGTTCATAAGGATTTGGCAGTGGTACACTGGAAGTCTGGTTGTTCAACTAAATAGTAAAGTACAAGATCACCACCCTGAGAACAGGACTGAGAACCTTTCAGAGGATTTGACGAGTGTCCTTCAGCACTATCATCTCGAATGCAGACACCTTCTACAGATGTAGAAGAATCCGAAGAAATGTTTGCATCCAGGATGGGAAATGGCTGTCAACGACAAGATAAAGAGATACTTAGAACTTCAAAGAGTGCTGCAGGATTATCAAACAAACTAAAAGATTGTGTAGTGTAGTGTGTTATGGGTAAATATATTTTATGAGTTTAGGATTAAGATTTGTATGGCTAGGTTGGCATTATCTGAGTTAAGATAGTCTGTGTGGCCTGGTTAGTATTATGTATGTTAGGCTTCGATCATATATACTTTGATATATATGTTCGAAGACCGATACAACCACAAATAATTATGTCAATGTAATTTATGTGACTAGCTCACATGCTCTTAGTGTATTGACTAGAGGTGTGTGGGAAAGGAAATTAAGCTTCGAGAAAAAATCGGGAGGGAAAAACAGATTTCACTCGGGAAATAGGGAAAAATCGGGAAAATACATTATAAGCTCATGGTAGAGCATAACAGAAAACTTATAATTTTTGTAATATTTTTACCAAAACAAATTTAAGTTCTAAAAAAAAAATCACCACACTGGTGAGTCACAAATTTAATGAGCTAAACCTAAAGAAACTAAACAATATACATAACATTCTTTACATTTATGAGATGCATCATCTTTCGAGGAAATGTTTTTGATCTCTTTGGAAGACAGGATTTTAATATAATGATCTGTTTTCATGCAAGAATATCAGTTCTTCTGTATGTTGGGTGGCTAAAGATTCTCGCTTTAAAGACACTATATTTCCAGCGGATGAGAAAACCCTTTCGCAGGCAGTTTTATTTTAGGTATTTCCAGATATGCCACTGCTAACTTGCATAAATTTGGCAGTATCAGCTCATTTTGTTCCCACCACTTCAGTGGGTCTCCAGTTATCTCTAGTAGTGGCATATTTAAATATGTCGTCACCTCTGTTTTAATTGGTTCTACGAGAGACTTTGCAGCCAAATTATCAAATTCATGTCACAATGAGGAGTGGCTAGAGTCATTAGCTGATTCAGTTTTTTGAGTCCGTGCAAAGTAAAGAAAAAAATTACCTTAAACCTTTAACAAACATCTGAGATGCTAACTACATGTAAGAAACGAGGTTGATAGTCTATTTATTGCAAAAAATAATAAAAGCCATACTGTGGGCCTATTAATTGATATACTAATATGGACTGTAGAATACCACCCAATAAATTTTACATCCAAAGAATATTAAATTTAGCAAAAGCTGCCTACAGTAAGAATTTAGGAGATGTAGGTACCAATTTGTTTACAAATTATGATTAAGTTGATGTGTTAATGTTAATGAAGCACTTTACCTGATTCAGTGTATCATTTTATAAAACTATCAAGTTTTTGTTGTAAAGTTTTAACAGCAAGTCGTTTTTCATTGGCAGACACAACAGCCTTGAAGCATGGGTCTAACAATATTGCTGTTGTAACGGCTGATCTTCGCTGCCGTTAAAGGGTCCTGGTCACTATGCCTCGGCACAGTGCTACCGCCCCTGGTGTACCGCCCGCCCCCAACAGACAAGGGGAGGGGGGTGTGCCGTTTATATGGAATTACCGAAGGCGAGTTAATAATAACGCGTATTACAAGCTTTTGAACCCATTTATTAGGATTACTCCTAAACATAAACACCACGTGTCGCGCGACTGTGGGTCCACCCGCGAGCGAGGCATCATGATCGCAAGTACGTCCTCTCTCAGTGGCTGCCTCCTCCCGACTCTCTCGGCACCTCGCTGACGCCACAGTTTTGCGTCGCGCGGGCGACCACTAGCCAATGGCGTGCAGGCAGCTACCAGGTGGGGCTACACGAACGACCCACTGGGTGTTACCAAGACCTTACAATCACTCTCCCCTTCGAAGAGTGGAGCCCACAGCGACACTCACATCAACATACAATAGACAACATAGGTACAGTACAAGTACCACCTATGAACAATGGTTCTATTGTTCTGCCACACTTGGCTCTCTGGCATGGGGCCAAACAACCTTTACTTCCGACGCAGTCACTTCTTTTAAGTCTGTGGAACAATCTTTCACTAGTTTAGCC